>NC_079438.1:45344377-45551877 GCF_903798145.1 Danio aesculapii
AATCGCACACGCAAGTTTGAGACGGGAGATTGAGAATGAAGTAAAAAGTGAGAATGGATGGGAAAATCTTGGAGAGGGGGCTAGACAAAAGGAGAGAACGAAGAAAAGCAGAAGAGAGTGGTTGTAAATGATTTAGTGAGTGATGGGAAATCCAAAATTTCTGCTAAAAGGTTTCAGTCGGAATATACAGAATGCATTTATGAAGAACTTGCTGATGTCTTGTGGATATAAGCAGAGTTTGGTTTCTTTTTGTTTTAAATGTTTAAACTTTTAATATGTGAAAAACAAGATATATTTAAGATGTGTTTGTTTTTGAAAGTATGTTTGGCAACATTTTATTAATTGTTCTTGGCATGTACGTTGTAAGGCGACTTTGGGTGTCCAGAAAGGCACCATTTATAAATAAAATAGTTTTCTGTTTCCTATTTTATTTTAAAAAATCTGAATTTTATTTAGTTTCTCCAGTCGTTAGTGTGACGAGATCGAAAGTAAAACTTCAAATAAAATATATTATTTTTATTCAGCAAGGATTCATTAAATAGATTGTGACAGTTAATAATGTGACTAAAGACTTCTATTTCAAATAAGCGCTTATATTTGTACATTAAATGAGAATACAATTAATATATTGCCTAATACAGGGGTGCCTAAACTCGGTCCTGGAGGGCCGGTGTCCTGCAAAGTTTAGTTCCAACTGCAATCAGACACACCCGGGCTAGCTAATTAAGCTCTTACTAGCTTTCTAGAAGCATCCATGCAGGTGTGTTGAGGCAAGTTGGAGCTAAAATCTGCAGGACACCACCAGGGAGTTTGGACAACCCTGGCCTAATTTAATCTAAACGAATCTGCTCATTCACAAATTGAACACTGTAAATTTCATATTATTATGAAATTTGGAGGAATAATAATAAACAACCTATTATATTATGCATTGAAGTAACCTTTGAATGGCCATAAAAGTACTACAAATTTATTGTTGCTGTTCATAAATGGAACAATCATAGTTTTGCCGTCACCTAACGAAACCACATTTTAAAACAATAATAATTAACAAAAAAACATTTACATCTTAATACAGTTTTTTAGCCTTGCAGAAAAGTCGATGCTTCCTTTAAACCATTTTAACCACTAGATATCGCATGCAGACCCTGAGAAAGCAATAGCGTCGTGACACTTGCTCCCAGGACAAAAGTTATTCAACTGCACTAGTCAAGACTTTAGCCAGTTGGAAGATGCTGGACTTTTGCGCTGTGTACGAGTGTAGTAACGAGCAAACAAAGAAATGAAAGCACAAAGGCAGAACATTAGGTGAGATTCCGTTTTTTACATTTTTATATGTTACGAATTTTTGTGCTCAACAAGTATTGATTATAATTCTTGTATTGATGATAATACAGTCTCTTACTGACCTGACCATAAGGAAAGTAGCACCAAATCGCACTAAATACTAGGCTTATGCTAGTTTGGTAGAATAAAATAAGCAAACATTGTAAATGAAACAACATGATGCTGCGGTGCCAGAAACTTGTTTTATTGTTGGCTAAGTGAACGAGTCGTTCATAACGGAGATTCATTCACAAACGAACAGTTCCCTTCATTAGAATGAGAAGTGAACATGGGAGAGGGGGTGGGTTTCAGGACACGGATTAGATCAAATTTAACAGGGCTCCCTCCCTAATAATACATTTCCATGCACATAAACACATGCTCTTTGTCAAGAATGGCCATGTGGTCACTCATCCATCGATATAGAAAATGATAATTTTCGTAATTTAAAAGAATATTTGCATACAGACCACCTTGAAAACTCATAGATATCATAGATATATGTATATATGTGTATATATCTCTGACTCTGGATGGACAGTCCTCCACTGCACATTGGTCGCACATTCATTTCAAAGGAGAGCTACCCTGTACTAAAATGGAGGCTCTACTGATGCATTCCTTCCAACAGACAACAACAATGTAGAAGACAACTAATGTAAATATATATGCATTTTAACAATTAACAATGAACTTTAATGAAAACCAAAATATCCAACGCTATCTATATACAGTATATATATATATATATATATATATATAAATAAATAAATAAATAAATAAATACATGTTACTTACTATCTCTCTGCAATTCGTAGCTTTTTGGTTTAGTGGCTAATTCGAATGAATTCTTACGATCTCATTCATACAATTTGCATCAGTTCGAGTTGCTTATCCTCCAATGAGGTTGGGTTTAGGGGTGGGGTTCGGTGCCACACCTCCTTTTTTAAATCATACTGAATTCATACGAATTTGTACGAATTAGCCACTGACAAAATGTAAAATAGTCATCTTTCTTCGTGAGATCAGGCTGAAATATCACAAGGTTTAAACAAAAAGGTTGGAATCTAATACAATGTTAGAATAATATGATTGATTTCCAAAAAGGAGCCTAAAAAGGGTCTCAGAGAAGGTCTCAGAGACGGTTCTCGATCCAAGATACTCAAAAACACTTTAGTTTAAAGGTCCCGTGAAGTGCTTCAAAATGTACATTTTTGTTCGATGTGTGACATAATTTGAACTGAAACACGAAGACAGGTCAGGATATAGAGTAACTCCTCCCCATTTTTTAAACGAGCCAATAGCCTTTTGTTATTATCACAGCTTTGCCAATGAAAATGGTTGAACTCAAGCACATACAGCAATAGAAGAAGCGGGCGGGGCATGTCAGATACAAGAAAGCATTTGATTGGTCAGAAATTTTTGATTAGAAACTGAAAAATGACGCAAAAAAAAAATTGTTGACCTATTAAGGCGGAAGTGACAACCTTTGGATGATAATATCTTCTAAATGTGAAATTTTAGCACTGTTTTTGGAGCAAACTAGCTTATAGATGTCCTCAAGACTAACATAGTGATACTAACATCTCATTTTTGAATTTACAGGGACTTTAAGCAAAGTATGAACCAAATAAGAAAAGCTTGAATCTGGAGAAATGCAGTGAGTACAAAGTAACAAAACCGACTGATGTGTGGGAAGAAGAAGAGGAGAGGAACTAGAGAAGAAAAGATAAAGAAGCAGAATTCCACAGAAAGCCAGACATACTGAGTGAGATAGATGAAGGAATGGTTATCACAGAGATTGAATGAGGGACAGACCAAAACAGAAAGCAAGGAGACGGAACTCTCTGACTGGATCTGTTTCAGGGACATGGTGAAAGGGCTTGGTTTCAGCAAGGCTCCATGTAGAGTGTTTTTCCCCAAGCAGTCGTTTCTCAAAGCCTCTCCTGTAGGTGAGGACAGAGGCCGTCTGGCACATGCTCAACAGATGTCTCTCCAGGAACTGCCTTTTAACTACAGGGACCAAACTATCTGTGTTTGCCAGCCTGGACACTCCAAAGGCTGAGAGCAATTAGCCCGGAAAACCAAGAAATGGATCAAAGACTATAGTTTCGAATATATTTATATATATATATATATATATATATATATATATATATATATATATATATATATATATATATATAGTAAAAAAAAAAAGCTTTTCTAACTTAGAGTTTTTGATTTTGAAGCATATTATAATCAAGGAAAAAATATTGTTTTATATTCAGATATAAAAAAATTGTATTTAATTGATTTTCTTAATAAATAAATAAATAAATAAATAAATAAATAAATAAATAAATAAATAGCTTAAAAAAAAAAGATGAAATAAATCAAAACAAACAAAATAAAAATAAAATAAAACAAAACGAAATAAAAACAAAACAAAGTAAAATAAAATATATATATAAAAAATAAATTAAATAAATAACATAAAATAAAAATGTAATAAAAATAAATAAAATAAAATAAAATAAAAAAATAAAAAATAAAATAAAATAAAATAATAAATAAAATAATAATAAAATAAAATAATAGATACATTTTAATTAAATTAAATTACAAAAATATGCCAAACAGAGAAAGAAAATAATAGTTTTCACTTTAAAATGTGATTTATTTTTTCACCTCATTAGTATATATTTTTTAAGAAAATCACTTAATTTAAAAGGGAAAACTCACCTAATTTGAAAGAGAAAACTCACTTAATTTTGACTTAACTCACCTAATGTTTTAAATAATATTTATATATAAAGTTTTATTTGTATTGAAAATGCTTCTTGAACTAATGCTTTCTTTTACATATTTGGACAAGAAACATGCTTTTTTCAGTGTATAGAAATCAACTGCATGCTTCATTGCTTTATATTTAGAGTCTGTTTTCTTTTACCTGCCATTTAGAGTCTACTTGTATATCCCTGATTAATTGGTGTTCATCCCTCCAGGCTTTTACTATTGGGTTCACAGACAATGACAATCTTGCTACAGAATGAACTATAAAACCCAGGGTTCAACATCAGGCTGAGACGTGCGCATGAATGTGCACTGTGTTGTCACACATTCTTAAAGGAAATGAAAATGAAGTCATCGTTTATGGTGTTGCTCTAAAGGTATCTTGGGGAGTTTAAATTATTCAAGCATAAAAACATGCGGGGAAAAAACGGGTTTCTTTACGAGCAGTGTGCATGTGGAGAGATTTGCCTCTAATTAAGGTCTATTTTAGGTTTGCTTGCTCTTTAATGGACAGATAAATATAAAATGATGGAAAACAATGGGCTTGATGGGTATTCTTTAAAACCTTTGTTATTTGAATTGAATTATTTATTTTGAACAGAATATCATACACTTAAATCAATTCTCCAAACAAAATATATTTCATCACAATCAACAAAATGATTCACTTATCCATATACGAATTAATTTAGCTGTTTTGAAATGGAAGGGGGTTGAAGAATAAGCTTATTATAGTCATTTAGAAAGAAATTGGGTGAGCGTCTATTATACTGAACTTGTACATAAAATGACCACAGCCTACACAGTAAAATAAATCTGTAATTCTATGCTGGGGTGCTGAAAAAAAAAAAAGTAAAATAACTGCAGTTAAAATTCAGACATTTGCCGTAAAATAACAAACGGCAAATTACAGAAATTTACCGGAAATTAAAATAAGTACATTTCTGTTATTTAATGTTTGTTATTTTAAGATTAATGTCTGTAATTTAACTGCAGTTATTTTACGCTTTTTTCTGGCACCCAAAAAAAAAAAAACTAAAATGCCAGGAAAAAAAAACTTTAAATAATGTATTTTTTTTTACAGTGAATATTTATGAGGTGCCATCTTTGTTTTAATGTTAATCAACTTGAATACCTTAAGAATTGTCTATATTGAATTTAATTGTCAATACTGAATGGAAATTTTTATTTTTTCGAGTCCCAGCTGGGTCAGTTGGTGTTTCTGTGTAGAGTTTGCACGTTCTGCACGTGTTGGGTTTCCTCTGGGTGCACTGAAAAAAAAATATTAAATTTTTCTTACGTTAAGTTGTTGTAAACAATTTATTTGGGCTGAATTGAAACAAACAAATTAAGTTGAATATTATTAAATTTAATTTGTTTGTTTAAATTCAACACAAATAAATTGTTTGCAACAGTTTTGCATGCAACACTTTTTTCAGTGCTTTGGTTTCCCCCACAGTCCAAAGACATGCGCTCTATAGGTGAATTGAATAAACTAAATCGGCCGTAGAGTTTGTATGTGAATGTGAGAGTGTATGGGTGTTTCCCAGTACTGCGTTGCAGCTGGAAGGACATCTGATGCGTAAAACATATGCTGGATAAGTTGGCGGTTCATTCCGCTGTGGCGACCCCTGATAAATAAAGGAACTAAGCCGTAAGAAAATGAATGAATGAACGAAAATTTACATTACGTTCAATTTTTCAGGCTCTGTTCTAGAATATTCTGCTCGACCTTCCTGAAAAATGTATATCATGGTTAAGTGAATTTATATGTTTGTACTATTTTGTGACCAAGCCAACTGCATTGAGCCATGCAAGTACTTAAAAAAAATCCATTAACTTTCTTCTCGGAGAGAAATGTGTTGTGTTTATAGCAAAAAGACATCATGTGTACATCTGTCAACTCTCATTCTGACTTTCATCTGACTACCGGAGCTCTCTCCTGAAGATTTGCAAGACAAACAGCAAAGATACAGTTATAGTTATAGTTGGTTAGTTTAATAAATGTGCAGCCGTGCGTGAGGACAAACAGCTATTAGTGAGGATTTCAGAATTACCTCTCAACCATATACCCCGTGAAAGTCAAAAACAAGATGTCTAGGGGTTAATTAACCCAAAAAGCAACACATATCGTATGGCGTTGCAAATGCAATTGACCTCAAACGAGCCGTGACTCCTCTAGAGAGGTGAACTTACTCCAGAGAGAGCAAAGAAACAAACAATCTCCAAACTGACTAATTAAACAATTATCCTTTCAGCCAATCAAAACTCACCAATACTGGAACACTGGGATAAGGAGATAAAAGAAAATGTAGCTAACCGAGTAACTAACTAAAGAAAGAAAGCATTTGTTTTCTCCTCTATATTCTCAGGTTGCGGGTGGTCACAGGTAGAGAAGAAAGCTAGAGGTTCAGGGTTTCACGTCTGCCAGCTTTCACGCCAAAAGCCAAAGCCGTCCCCCCTAAGAGTGTCCTGTGACCGCAGGGTCAATGAGGGATCGGGAGAGGGTCAGAAACACAAACCCAAAGAGGCTGAATGGGGAGAGTTAGACTTCCTTCTGATCTTCACCTCAGCTTGGTGCAGACGGCCTATTAGAGGCGCTCACGGTCTCACAGGCCGTCTTATCTCAGAAACATGAGAGAAGCTGTTTGTCAGGGGAAAGGGGTGCAATCCTCCCCAAATCTGCTTTGGATTTTGGTTACAGCTTTCATTTCATTTTAGCTCTGAGTGCTTGCAGAAGCTTCATATAATTGAGGTGTGCTTTGCAGGGTTTGATCATAGTCACGTTGTTTTCTGCTCCTAGATTAGTATGCTTAAATTGTATATAAAGAAGTGAATCATTACAGTTTGCCTATTTGACTATTATGACTTGTGGTCTTAAGTTGAATGCAATAACATTTTTGTTTGTTCAACTGTTAAATGCCTAGTTGTCAAAATATTTGATGGATTAAAAAATGGAGGGAAAATAAAAACAAAAACAACAAGATAAAAACAACTAAACCGAACAAAAGCAAAAATCCAAAACACAAAACCAACAAAAACAAACAAACAAACAAAAAAACTAAACCAAACATGGATCCAAAATACAAAACATGAGATATAAAAAAACTAAATAAAAAGATGCAAATGAAACCAAACTAAATTCAAAAACCAGCAAAATAAAAACAACTGAACCGAACAAAAACAAAAATCCAAAGCACAAAACCAACAAAAATTCAAAACAAAAATGAAACCAAACTAATTCGAACGCAAAAAATAAAATACCAGCAAATAAAAAAATCTACTTCACAATAACAAAATTGAAATCAACAAAAATACAAAACCAACAAATGAAGGAACACCAAAACCAAAAAAAATAACGATAAAAAATACATCAAAAACTACATGTTTTAATTAAGAATAAACCAAACAACAAATATTAAACACAAAACAACAAAAACAAACCTAGCAAAACCAAAAAATATACCAAACAAAAACAAAGATACAAAAGACAAAAATCGACAAAAAATACAAAACATGAAATATGAAAAAAATGAAATCAAACTACCTAAAACACTAAAAACAAAAGTAACAAAACAAAAAACATTGAAACCAACAAAAATACAAAATCAACAAATGAAGGAACGCCAAAACAAAAACCAACAAAAAAAAACAAACAAACAAAAAAAAAAATACAAACACCAAAGACAGCTAAATAAATAAATAAACAAAACAACAAATATTAAACACAAAACAAAAACAAAAAACTAGCAAAACAAAAAACTAAATCAAACAAAAATACAAAACATGGAATATGAAAAAAATAAAACCAAAAAATAAAACCAAACTAATTCAAACACAAAAAAAAACACCATCAAAAGATACAAAACAAAAATCAACAAAAATACAAAACATGGATTATAAAAACAAAACAAAAATAAACCAAACTAATTCAAACAATAAAAACAAAGCAAATCAAAAACATAAAATCAGCAAAACAAAAACAACCTAACAAAACCAGAAAAAAACTTGAAACCAACAAAAATATAAAACCAACAACACAAGAAACACCAAACAAATACATCAAAAACAAAAGGTTTTAATTAAGAATAAACCAAACAACAGAACGCAAAACAACTAAAACAAAACTAGCTAAACAAAAACAAGACGCCTGTTGGAGGACCTTCAGCCATCATAAAGGGTGAGAGAATCCCAGTTTGGAATTCAACATCTCAGTTTCTTCCTCTCCACATTTGAATTCTCCCTTCCCAACTCGCTGGCCTCAGCTTTGCCCTTGGCTCTCTTATACGACTGTGACATTCCACAGGACAACCTGGAGCCCTGTGACGCCCTTCACTTCCTCCCTACCGAGATGGGAAAACAACCTTCACTCCAAGAAGCCTTTGGGCCTAGTGTCCAAAACCAGAAAATCAAGATCAACCAACACATGCTACAGATTAGCAGCTATTTTCAGAAATATGAAGATTTATTATTTTAAATTTTTTTCCAAACATGCAGTCAAGTTTGGAATAAAAAAAACTAACATTTTGAAACGCACAAAGTAGTCAGTAATGCATTCAAGACAGACATTGAGGTGTTGTGTTGTGTAGTCTTCCTCCATTTTGCCCCCTTCTTAATCACTGTTTGTTATTTTAGTATTCCTGAGTAAACATCAACCCAGAAGATGAGACCATTCCCCACCCCCATCCAACCCAAACACACTGTTCTACCACCAAATGCCAAGCAGGAAACAATTTAGATATTTGCTTGGTCCACAACCACCCACAATTTGTTTTACATTTCAATCAATGATCTCGCACACTTACGGTGAGTCCTTCAAGTATTCTATACGGTAAAATATATATATATTTCCTGGTCAAAATATGTGTTAAATAGATTTTAAGTATGTTTTTGCTGATTTTTTTAAACTACTTATTTAAAATGAGCTTAAACAAAACAATCCTGGAGATTCTAGGGGAGAAACTTATTTATGTTCAATCCACTTAAATATGATGTGTTAACTTAATAAATTTGTGTTGGGACAACATGAATGAGTTGTGTTGAATCCTGCATCTTTTACAGTGTAGATGTTTTATCAAAAATTATATTTCATTTCAAGCAAAATGTATTTTAGGGTGAGAAAAACACATTTCCAAGCTTACAGTAAAGTGCGTGTGGAGATTAAAGTACCTATTATTTAAAACGTATTTAATGTAAGTAATAATAATAATAATAATAATAATAATAATAATAATAATAATAATAATAATAATAATAATAACATTCATGTTTTGTATATTTTCTAATATTTTCATTATATATATTTTACCATATAGGATCATTGATGCTACACTGTAAAAATACATTTTATTACCTTAACATTTTTTGTTGAATCAAATGATCTTTTAGAGTTGTCTCAACTTACATCAGTCAAACTGACTAAAAATATTAAAGTTAAACTTTGCGTAACTTTAAAAATGTTGAAACCTGATGAACTTATTAAAATAAGTTAAAGTTACGAAAGCTTCTGTTGTGACGGCTTTTTGTAATATAATTTTTTTTACTGTATGTTGAACCCTAGGTTTTGTTTGTTTAGACAGTTTCATAAGTACTGAACTGAAATCCTGTGGGTTAATATTGGTTTAAAGAGTGTTAAAAGAGATGATGATGTTAATAAGAGATCTGCCATTATCAGTCAAGAGTCGATGCTGTTGTTTTAGTCAGCAGGATGATGAACTGTAAAGAAGTGATGCAGTGCAAAAGTCAGAAAAGAACACAAATCAGGTGTAAAACCGCACTTGTCAAAATGCCAGATATTTTCCTTAGTCGTGAAAGAAGGCAAACAATGTGTGACCATGAGCCGTTAAGACCCACAGCTCTGAAACAGACACCTCGAGCAGCACTTGGACTCACTGGAGTTCACTGGAAATATTTTTTAAAAACTCAATTTGCACTCATTATATGGAAAGTTCCACAGCAGCTCAGCTGTACTCGACTGGAACCAGAAAAACAGAGAGAGAAAAAAATAAAAATACTCTCATGCCTGGTCCTGCACAGACTGTCGCAACTCTATATAGATCATTATAATGATACTGACTGTTAAAACAAGCAGTTCTCATAAAACATAATGTTAGAGTTAATGTGAAAAACGTCTGAAGCATAGTCAGAATGATCAGAATATGATTAAGTTTAAGTTTTAATATTATTTTTAAATAGCGGTTTTCTATTTGCGTGTTTTAAAATATGTATTCCTGTTATGACAAAGATGCATTTTCACCTTCAAGAACATATAGAATGAATAAACAAACCAACCAACCAACCAACCAATTAATCAATCAACCAACAAATAAATCAACCAACCAACCAACCAACCAATTAATCAATCAAGCAACCAACCAACAAATCAATCAATCAATCAACCAACCAACCAATCAATCAATCAACCAACCAACCAACCAACCAACAAACAAACCAATCAACCAACCAACCAAGCAACCAAGCAACCAACCAACCAACCAACCAACCAACCAACCAACCAACCAACCAACCAACCAACCAATCAACCAACCAATCAAGCAAGCAACCAATCAACCAATCAATTAATCAGATCAACCAACCAACCATCCAACTAACCAAACAACAAACCAATCAATCAACCAACCAACCAACCAACCAACCAACCAACCAACCAACCAACCAACCAACCAACCAACCAACCAACCAATTAATCAGATCAACCAACCAACCAACTAACCAAACAACAAACCAATTAATCAATCAACCAATCAACCAACCAACCAACCAATCAATTAATCAGATCAACCAACTAACCAAACAACAAACCAATTAATCAATCAATCAACCAACCAACAAACAAACCAACCAACCAACCAACCAACCAACCAACCAATTAATCAACCAAACAACCAACCAATTAGCCAACCAATCAATCACCCAATCAATCAACCAATCAACCAACCAATCAATCTTTTTACTCATTAAGGATTCATTAAATAGATTCATTTCGTTTTGCTGATTGTTTCTATATAAACTGCTGTTCTTTTAATAATAATAATGACATAATTCAGGGGGCACTTTCAATATAATAATTCATTTTTAAAAAATTTTCACCAATTAAAGGAGAGAAGAAAATAAGCAAAACTGAATTATGCAAAAAAAAAAAAAAAAAGCATGACACCAGAGACTGGAGTTATTCCTCGGGAAAATTTATCACTGGAATAAATTACATTTGAAAACACATTTTTAACTAATAATTCAAACTACATGCTGTAAAAAGCCCAATGCCTTAAATGCAACAAGTTGATTAACTTTTATAATCATCCACATATTTTGTTTGCTTAATAATCATAGGGGAACAAGTTTACTCTCTATTTTAGGTAAAGTCAGTGTAATTGTAATATTTAAATTGTGATGTTTATGTTTATATACATATAGAAAACTAAAGTCATTGCATTTGGGAAACAGAGATGAGGTTCTCTGTGAATGTGTACCTTGGCTCTAGGGATGTGATTCTGAAATCAGATCTGAATTTCAGTAGTCGTATCAAAGCCGTAACTAAATCAGCAATCTATCAACTCAAAAACATTGCAAGAATTAGATGGTTCATTGCAGTGAGGACTTTTATCACCAGCAGAGTGGATTACTGTTATAGACTTCTCACCAGATTTCCCAAAAGTCAGTCAGACAGTTGCAGCTCATCCAGAACGCTGCAGGATTCTGACCAGAACCAGTAAATCCGAGCACATCACACCTCTCCTCAGGCCCAGTTAAATCCAGAATAGATTTAAAATTTTTATTACTTGTCTATAAATCACTAAATGGCCTAAGACCTCAATACATTACAGATATGCTCACTGAATACAAATCTAACAGATCCCTCAAATCTTCAGCTACTACGCCTCCCTGAAACGTACTATATAAACAAACTTGCCTTGCCTATATACAGACATGCATATATATAAAACTTTGTAATATATGATGGTGAACGAAGTAGAAAAACATGATACTGCTCCAGTTCTAAAAGTTCCCTCTGTTAAACAGACTGTTCATTGACAAAAGGCATAATCCAACCTAATAGAGGAAGGTTTGCAAACCCCTGGCTCACATCTTAGTCCTTGACATTAAGTCCCCTGAAATCATCTGCATCCGGACCTCAAAAGAGCAGCTGACTTTCAGTACGTGCAGCGAACTTCCGTTCTGTCAATTATATCCAAAGACCAACGCTAATTAAAGCCTCACTAATAGGGCAGAGAAGGGACCAGATTGACTTTATGTGATGGGCAGACCAGGCGGTGAGGGACTTAAGTGTGCTTGACCTGTTTTGAAAGCAAGTCTGGATCCTGCACCGAGAGTCTAATTAAGGTTAGATTGGAAGTGAACTCGGTAGGGATGAACTGCAGCAACTCCAAAAAAAAGGGATTAAGGAGGAACAGGAATACACAGACTTTCCATTACAGATCTGACAAATAACAAATGGCAGCAGCAGTTTGAGGCCGTGTGTGTGTGTGTGTGTGTGTGTGTGTGTGTGTGTTTTAAGACCCCTAAAATAAATATTACACACAAGTTAACAATGGACACTCAAAAAATCTCAAACTGTTGAGATTCTTGAGACGATTAGACTCCCACCTGGTCTATAATAAATAAGCTAAATAAATCATGAACAACCAAAAATCATTGTCATCCACTAATCTAATCTGGATTATGTTTATGCATACGTACTGTGCAATTTATTTCATAACAACCTTCATGGATAGTTTGTGCATCAATATCATGTGCTTATCGATTGTTTATCTTTAAATTACGGCAGTGGTGTTTATCTGGATTACAGTATCA
Source organism: Danio aesculapii (assembly GCF_903798145.1). Lineage (NCBI taxonomy): Eukaryota > Metazoa > Chordata > Actinopteri > Cypriniformes > Danionidae > Danio > Danio aesculapii. Next base: position 45,357,311 of record NC_079438.1, read on the forward strand.
TCCTTTACTCAGGCGAGAAACTGAGTTTGTGTATCGTCTGGCCATATAATGGTAGGATGATTTGAGTTAATTTTGCACAGTGAAGAAATGAGATGCTGCGTTCTTTCTGATGGTCGCATGACCTTCACGCGTTTTTAATGGAAAATTATTTAAACAATGCAGCATTCATACAACCATTTATTGTTTTTCCCATTTTCAAAATATATACTATGCATAAAGAATTTACAAATATACATTACACAATAGAAATAAAACAGATTTGAATATGAATTTCAGCAAATAAACACCCTTAATTTGTTTATTCCTTTATTAAGATTTTCATGGTAATGTTTATATTCACCCTTTCATTTAGGGAAACTCCTAAATAAGTTATATCTCTGAACTTTAATAATGAAATGCTGCGCTTCCAGCTGCAACCCATCTCTGGGAAACATCCATACACACTCACACTCATACACTATGGACAATTTAGCCTACCCAATTCATCTGTACCGCATGTCTTTGGACTGTGGGGGAAACCGGAGCACCCGGTGGAAACCCACAACAGATACATCAAATAATAATCATTGGGAAAGTTTTTACTGTAGTATTTCTTACAAACGTTACGTGAGATCTGCTTTCTTCATGTCTGTCACTGTGCTGATTATCTAACGCACGCAGCCAGAGATTGAGGCACATTCTGACAGGCACGTGGGAATGGTGGGCGGGGAGAACTAGCATTAAAGGCACAGGCCACAAAAATAGCTATGTTTAGAGCAGGAAATTCCAATATTCTGAAAGGTTTAATAAATAATCTGATGGGTGTTTTGAGCTGAAACTTTACAGACACATTCTGGAGACACCAAAGACTTATCCTAAATCTTGAAAAAGGGGTAAAATAGGTGCCCTTTAACTAACGTAACCTTATTCTAAAATGTGACCAATGTAATATTAACCATTATAATACCTTCAAGGGATCATTTTTAGTTTCTCGTTTACTTGTAAACCTTTATGAGTTTCTGTTTTCTGATAAACAAAAGACGTTATTCTTAAGAATGCTGGTTGATGGTGCACATTCACTTCAATAGTATGGAAAAATTACTATTGTCATAATAAAAGTCAATGAGTGCCTCAACCATCATTCTTCAGATTATTTGCTTTTGTTTTCAACAGAAGACCGAAAACTCGAACCGGTTTTGATCAAGGAAATGATGACGGAGATATCATTTTTTTTGTGTTCACAACACAAGTGAACACTTAGAAAAGCAGAACAACGTGCAAAATCAACCTTGTGATTTGACATAAAATGAAGGATAAAGAGCTTCTTGCTAATAAAAAATTTGGATATTTTAGCTGACATAAAATGAAGAATAAAGAAAAGTGCTTCTTGCCAGATAGAAATTACGATTGTTTTAGCTGACCCAGACTGCATGTAAAGAGCAATGTGTTTTACCCAGTGTAATAAGAGACCCTCTCTGCACATCAACGGGCTCTTTGTTTTGGTCAAAGGGCAGAGTTTAAGTGTGTAGGGTACACAGAAAGCAGGGTGCATATCTGGTGCTGGAATGGCTTGCGAGTTAACACCCCCTCCCACCCCCTTTAATGAAACATTAATGACTTCTTGCGCATGCATTCTTGCCAGGGGCCGAATATGCAGGGAAGCAATGAAAAGAATCCATTGGGTTTAGCTTTACAGAGACGTGAGTCATATGAAATGTCTATAAACCTACTGACCCTCTCACATGCCATGAAATTCATTGCTCCGTCACAACCCAAACCTCAGACTATCGATCCAGGAAGAGCGTAAAGGAGTGTTTTTCCTCGAATCAGCACGCTTACGATATATAACTCAGGTGATACACGATACGTCACGGCTATTTGAGTGGATCGGTTTCTGAAATTCTAACACCCTGAATGTAATTAAATCTCTCGCTACTTTTGGCAAGAGTCTTAGCTAGATTGATTAAGACTTCAGCGTGGCACATGTGTGTTGTCCACTTGGCTTTGAAGCCATCTTAAACGATCTGTGAATCAACACGGACGAAGAAATCAATGCCGTGTCAGTTCAGAAAGCAACCTCTGACCTGCAACATTTAGAAACAACTACCTGAGATTTGATCTCTCTTCAGGAGTGTTTCACTGCTAAGGGTCAGTAGCTATGTTTCCATCCATCAATTGTTATGCGCATTTGGAATATTTCATGAAAGATGCTAAATGGAAATGCCAAGATGTGAATACACTTTGAAAATGCGCATAAAATGTTATCCGATAAAAATATTTACATAAACTACAATGGAAACGCATTTACTAAACAAATTCCAGCATGCGATTTTGTTTTAACACATCATGTGATAACAAAAATGGGTTTGACTGGACGGCATTAATGGACAAACCAGAAACCAGTGGACCGACCACATTGCACAAGATCTGAAATGTTGTATTGGTCAGTTTTTGTTAACCTTCAGTTAAAGTCCATCATCAAAGTGTATTTGTTGTTATTACCTTCAAGATCCAGAACTGTCTGAGCGGTCGCACCGCCAAAGGCCACTGTGAAGTCATTGCGTTTCAAAGCGCAAGTAATTTATGATATAAGAAAAAAAAAGGCCCACCATGGCTTCTCCTACCACAGCAAATTCCACTTTTCTATTTCGATATTTCTATTTCTATTACATTTTTGGATGTAAAGAAAAGTTTTGTAAAGTTTTTTCTGGGAATAATATTTCTAAAAGAGCTGTTGACATGGAATTGAACCAGATTTGGGTAAAAACCCAAACAATATAGACATGAAAATAAAACAAAAAAAATCTGAAAAATGAGTTCTGTGTAATAACAAAGGAATTACACAAGGAGAAAGTACTGAACAACTGAATGCATTTAATACTATATCGGAGCTTAAAGATGCTTCTCATATGGAGAATGAAGTCACAAGAATTGCTCAGGAGTGAGTTCTTTAACAGAGTTTAAACATCTTGATGGTTCTGTGGGTTTCGTCTGTCAAATCTGATCTTTAATTTGTATTTTACACTGGGTTCAAGTCAGGTGATTGGCTGGGCCATTCTACAGCTTGATTTTCTTTCTCTGAAAGCATCTAAAGCTGTGTTTTGGATGATTGTCTTGCTGAAAAGTCCACTCTGGTTTCATCTTTATTATAATGTAGATGTTATACTGAAGCAGCTAATATTAATTTACAATAATAAAGGGCAGAGAGTTACTGAAGAACTACTAAGAGATTTCAGCCGCTGTCTGGGCTTTCACTGCCTTTCTACACATTCCTTTCTTCATGTGTTCAATACTTTTCCCCTGTGTCATTTCATTTTATTACACATATCTTAATTTGTAAACTAAGTAGATTTGTTTTCTTTGCATATTTGGATTTCTTTGGTTGTTACCAACATCTGGCAAAAAAATTAAGTCAATGGCACCTAGAAATATGTTTTCATCTAGTGATGAGATGTGATACTCACTTTTCCTCTCTATTAAAATATTAACAAACCATTACGCCATTATAAAATCTAATTTCAGATGTTTAATGAAGAACATGTTTTACAATTCAGAATTCAAAATGTTATTAATCATTAATAAATAGTGATACGGTGAGCTACAGTTATTATTAGAATTTAATATATAAATGTGCATAATAGTATAAACATAATACATAAATTGATAATCAATAGTTAATAATTAGAACACCTTTATGCAACTTTTAAAGAGGGATAAACTGTTGCCAATTTCTACAATCTTGGCACAAACTAGACTTTTCACTATCATGGATTTAAAAAAAATATATATATACTTTATAGCATAGACAGCTAAAATATAGAAATATACAACAGAGAACCATACAGAGAAGTATACAACCTTATCTGCCTTTTTCCTTTTTTTAAAAAAGGAAATTCAAAACTAGAACTATCCAAGTCCCAAATTATTCAAGTACCCACACCCACCTACAAATGTCTGAGGATGAATGAGAATCAAATGAGAAATCTATCAAGAATCCTTTAAATGTACACAACATACACAATGAAACTATATATAAAGTGTAAATACATAAATACAATTCAGGGAGAATACTCAGACAACCAGACGGCACTGTACAACATAAGACAAATTTACCCCTGAAAATCTCAGTCAGAATCTAATGAGGTCAAAGAGTCAAAAAAGGTAAGAATGGGGGTCCAAGTTTTATAGAATTTATCAGTAGAGCTCTGAATTAAACACTTACTAGAGAAAGCAGAGGCAAAAGCTATAAAGAGGGGGAGAAGTATGACACTTCCAATTAACAAAATGTGTCTTCTCGCAACCAGTGAAGTAAATGCAATAACATCAGATTGCTGTTTAGAGAGAAGAGGAGGTAACATCATAGACTATTTTAATGTCAGCAAGGCTCAAACATCTGCGCTCCTGAAACCCAAAATGTCAGTTTGGGCCAGACTGACCTCTCTCTCTCTATCTCTCTCGGTCAGATGTGAGCTCTGCCGAGTTAATCTGCACTTCCCTTTTCTCCCAGCATGTGTATAGTCTTACCTTTTATGCCCCACTGTAAATAGGATTAGTGTTTCAGTTGTCTGTGGGATACATAAAGGCCTTAAAGCGCTGTTAGGGGTCCTTGTCTGTGAAGAGCAGGTGGAAAAAGGGAAAGAGAGAAAACGATCTACAAGCTGACTCTAGGTTTTCAATTGTGCGAGGTGTGCGTGTGTATGTGTGTCGGTTTGCGCGCAGACTTGAGATGAATAGGGGAGATAAGCCCATGAGATTAAAATGTATGGCAGAAAGGGGTTTCTGCTGTCATTGTGTATGTGTGTTTGGGGGCAGCTCTGTGAATTAGGTCAGGGGCCCAGGCCGTCTGCTGTCGAGAGCCGCGGAGCCGGTTCTGTCAAGGTGTCAGAAAAGTGATGTTTCTATACTTTAAAGCTGCAAAGTGAAAGTCTCAGTGCAAACACGTAGAGTAACAAGGTATTGACGGACAGGACTGACTAGACGGCTGAGGAAAGTCAGCTGGGTAGCATTAGCCTGTCAGCGTTCAAGCTAATGCGTCGAACTAATTGCACTTTGAGTGTGGAATTCGGGATATGCAATGAGCCTTTGATTGATATGAATCAAAGTTCTGGTTCTTATTGTAAGTCTTTCCACCAAAAATGGCATAAGTGCACTTGAGCGAGGCAATTCACTTCTGGGAGCCTCATGAGTGCAGTAAATCTCACTTTCCAGGCTTCACTTTTCTTTGCACATGGTGACAAACAACTGGGGTGCTCTTTGCCCCGAAAGAATGGTGTGTCAAGACTTGTCACATCAGGTCTGAAGTCACTGACATGAAGTGTAGTTGGTTTTTGAAAGTCTTGTCATTGAAATCAGGCCTGGTGTGGTAGGTGTTGACAGTCTATAATTAATTATGGACAAGTGTGCATGACATTTGGGAGTGTATCTTACTTGAAGTTCTAAAACATAAATAAATGATGCAAAAATTAACGACATAATAAGACAAATCTTGTTTAATTTTTTAAGTAATAGAAAAAACCTCTAGGTGCCATCTGAAATCTTCTTCTAAAATGAGCATTTTTCCGAGAATCCTATATTTATGTTCACTAATTTCACAATAAAGGCAATGAAAATAACATATTAATTGACATAAAAGAGAAATTACCCAACTTCTACATAGTAGCCTAAGAAAAATGATAATTTTAGGAGGAAAAATTCATATGGCACTTAGAGGTATTTGCATCTGAACTCTTCATATATATTTTTTGTATTGAAGTTTAAGCGACACCAGTGGTCATTAAATCCATGCGAACTAGAAGTTCCTGAGACTTTTATTCCAGTGTGTCAATGTACTTCCAATTGAAAAGGAATATTATATTGTTTACATCCCTCAAAATAGTCTATACTTGCATTGAATTTCTAGATGAGTCTTTAAATATGTGCTTCAAAGACAACAAAATAAACCCAGAAGAACAATGAGAAACAGCAGTTAAGAAAGCATCTGATCAGCGAGTTGGATATGTTTATGGATAGTTTGTGATATTTTGGCAACTCAAGATAACCTATAGATGAAAATTAGAAATATTTCAGTATATCTGAAGTAAAATAAGTGTAACTTCTTATAAATATACAATTAATAGTTGCATGACTACATTTTGTCAAAAATTGTCCATATGCTTTTCAGCAACAAGTAATTTTATGGAAAAGATGTCAATAATGGAAGGATGGACGAATATTGATTTGATTTGAATTGATTTTCATTGTCATTTCAAGTTTGACTGTCATTTTTTTTTTGCTAGTATCCACAATAAAACAAAATAAGTATTGAATTATTTAGTACATTTGTAGTTTAAATTACTTAAAAGCTTATTTATATTCATATTTGCATTAAAAATTCATATATATTTATGTAATGTTGCTAGTCTTCAACACTAATATTAAAACGGACATCTGAACCACTAAAACAAATATTTTATAGTGTATAACCAACAATAGGAACAAGCACTCTCATACATTGTAAAAAAATATCATCAGGTACTCCTGACAGCATGTTTTAGGTCATTGTAACTATTAAACTAAGTTAATCACGTTTTTACTTGATTTGATTAGTTACGCAGGCTATTTTAAGTCAGTTTAACATAATATAAGTTCAATGGACTCATAAGGTTAATTTGATTCAGCTTAAAAATTTAAGACAACCAGGATTTTTTTAAGTGAATATTTTGTCCTCATTGTCCCTTTGTAAAAAAAAAAAAAAAAAAAAAAAAAAAAAAAAGGAATTCTTGACTACATGGCAATGGAACCAATCAATGATCGCTTTTGCGCATTCATTCGTCCCCTGATGTGTAATTTACTTTGGCCCTCTGGAAGTGAGAGAGGAGCAGCAAGAATGCGAGTGAGTGGAGGGACCGGTGGGGGCCGCGCGTCTCAGCCAATCAGCGGAGAGAATCGCTCATGTCATTTCAGCGCACTGAACACACAGGCTCTTTAACTGACTGCACACTGCATGTTTACTCATCGCAGCTGGGATTCAAACTCGCTTTCTGCGTCTCCGCTATGCTGACCCATTGCTTCGCGATATTTGGATACTGAGCCCCTCCACGTCCTTTGCAAAGACCGCTGGTTTACTTTCTGACAGCTGTACTGGAGCAAATGACACCAGTTGTGAATATTTTCTAACAGCGCAACGGGAATAAAATACCTCACTTCGTCACCGTAAGTATTTTTGCGCATTCTCTTTAAACATTTCATGATTTCTTTTTAAATAGTACGATGGTAAAATGTAAAACATCACGGTGTTCAAAAAATCTGCATCATTATTTTTCTACTGCGTAGACATGAATTAAAGATAAACAGCTATCACAGCCTAACAGAAAGGACAATAAATTGGGTGAACCTGCGGGTGTGGGTCAATGAGAAATGGCAAAATATGTACTTAACCACTTGCTGTCAAAATGTTTTTAAAACAACAGTAATGACCGTGACCAAAATTACGGGGTGTAAAGTTGTGCGCTATGTTTTATGGGTTTGATTTCACACGAAAACTAACAGACTTTCTATGTTGGCTGTACTACAGTGACTTTTGAAAAAGACAATAAAAAGTTAAAAGGCCAACAATATATTATAAAATATGCCAACAAACTCGACAAATCTCCAGAGAGCAAAACCGCTCAGGGCTCTTACTTTTGCGCAAATTATAATTCAGAAACTGAAAACATTTCGCATGACATTTTCATGTATTGAATTGGACAACTCTACACATATGGGCATCACTTAAAACTCTAGTAGCCTAACACAGGACTTCTACCAACTAGTGCGTAAAAACGCACGGTCGGTTCCAGCATATGGGTTTCTATAGTGTGCGCCCTGCGGGTCTCCAGATGTGTGTGTGTACACACACACTCAGCTGTTCCTTGTCACTCAGGTCACTACCGACATTAAAGTTTCTCTCTTTCCTGACAGTCAGGGCGCCGTTTGTCTTTTGACATACAGTTCACCAAACCGTGACCCAAAGACTCGCCTTTTCCATAATAAAAAGCAAAGAATGTTAGTTAGATGTTAAAGACTCGCCTTTGGGGACAACCTCCAAATAAGGCAAACGGGACTTAACCTTCTCAAAACTTCCTAAAAGATTTCTAAGCGCCCACATTTGTCTTATTGACGGACATACTCTTTGAATACCTTTCGTGATAGGAGTGTTTTAATAAAATGTACTCTTTGCGAGTATTTTATTTAAGGGGAGAAACTTGCTGTACATTAGGTGTTGGTGTCCCCTAGCGGTTGTTCTGCTAGTAAAGATTTGCCTGACCGTTGCTCAGCAACAGACACAAAGAAAACCTGTTAAATTACAAGATATGCCCAAATTTACATAAGCTACATTCTAGTACAGACATTTGGGGACCTATTTTGGATGAAGTCAGGCTCAAAACTCGCTTAATATATTTTGTATTAATTCTTTTATGAATATATACATTTTTGTAGAATAAAATGTTGTACATAATCATGCAAATTAAATATAAAAATACCTCTGAGTCTGAAAAACATTTAATACTTCAGAAAACAGAAGTGTTTCGGTGTAAGTTTAAGTTCTGCTTAAAATGGTGGTCTTTGACTCAGACCAGTAGGAAAAAACTCTTTGAGAAACAGATTTTAAGATATGTATTGCATTTGAAATCTTCAGACATGCAGTAAATCAAACACTTAAAAGTGTATTTCGATGTTTTCCCCCATTAAACTAAAATAAAACACATTTTAAATGCATAAAACCCAAACATCTCAAAATAGACAGGTGTGGTTTGCCTGCAGGATCTTGCCTTAATATCAGTACATCATTTAAAAAATGTAGCACATACATATTTACCCCCAAAATTTAATGTCATTCTTTTATCCTCATGTTGTAATACACTTGTCGTTACATGCAATAAATAATAAATAAATAAATTTGAACTGTAGCAACACGAGGCTGCGTAAATAACATCAGAATTAGCTTGTTGGATGAACAACCCTTTTAGCAATGCCAGGTATTTTACAAAAGACTCCATGTGGGAGTCAATGACAAACCAGTTAACTAGACCCCTGGGGCTTCTCAGGTGACTTGAGTGGAAGTGGCAGATTTCCAAATGTGGCACCGAACCGAGATCTGAGATTGTTATGAAAAGACTCAGTTAATAGATGAGCCATTACGACCACATGTGAAGCTTGGTTTCAGCTGACTATTAGAGAGCAGAGTAGTGTTTATCCTCCTGGCTTGGTCTAAATATTTCTAAGGACCGTTTGAAGTTGTTGTGCAGCTGACTATTATGGAAATAGTTTCAAAATGTGAGTGCAAGAGATCAGGATGGCATTAAAGAAATAAGAGTGTGCATATGTGAATTTCTATGCCTGTTTATATATGATGTATAACATTTCATCAATCAGATCACAAGAGGATGAAGCTAAATACAGATCTAATATGTTTTGAGCTTGTCTAAGTTTAACCACTCCACAGGTAAATGCATTCAAATGAATGGTTTAAGATTAAATGCTCGTCTGGTTAAACAAACGATTGAAATTTTGATTTAATTTGCATTCCTGTTGACTTGTTAGCTGTATAACATTGTTTCAAAAGCACTAATAAGTCACACTGAGCAAACAATGTCAAATCTGAGGAAATATAAGGGATAGTTCACAAAACTGCTCACAATAATTAAAAAAAAAAAAAATCAAAGGTGGAAATATTACATTATTTAATCACAGAAAATGCATTACCAGCAGTGGAAACAAGTGATTTCAGATGAAAAATCTTTGTCTAGAACAAAAAATAATGTGAAAGCTGCATTTTTAAAGCAGTGTTGTTTAGAGCCATGTTTGCAACTCATATCATATGACAAATAAATTAGTCTAGAATGTGAAACAGAAGGATATTTGTGTGCGAACAAGTGTCCGTGTGTGAGTCTGATCTAGCTGCAAGAGCGACAGAAAGAGCATTTTTAACCCCCGGATCCTGGCCGACAGGATATGCTCAGAGGAGTGCTTGTATATGTATCTGTGTTGATTTACTAGCGGTCAGCAGAGGCGGCTCACAGTGGCCCGTTTATGCTGGGAGGCCCTGACGTGTGCTAACCTATGCAAATCAGCCCACACCTCAAGCACACTTGGCAGCTTTCTATCTGCCGGCCTTTAAACGCTGCCAGGCATCATGGAGACGACGGCAGAGACAAGCTGCTCTTTAGTTGCGCTGAAAGAGTCAAGTAGTCAGAAGCTGATACAGGCCAGCTGCTATTTAAACTAGCAGACCACCTCTTGGACAACTGATATTTCTTTAGATAGCAATGAGAGAAACATTCAAGCGAAGCCAAATAGTCGAAAGCAGAGGTGAAAGTCAATGTTAGAAGCTCTTTGGGACAGTATACAATTAATGATAGCACTGTTCCTTCGTGCCCACCCACTTTTAAAGGTCCCATGTAATTAAAATTACAATTTTTAGATGTTAGTTTCAGTCTGTTAGTTTAAAGGATATCTAATAGCTAGTGTGCTCCAAAATTTGCGTTTGGAATATATAAAACTGATATAAACATCCAAAGCTTTGCAGTTTGTCACTTCCGCCTAAATAGATCAACGATTATTTTCCCGTCACCTCATATTTCAGTTTGTCATGAAATCTTGACCAATCAAATGCTCTCTGGGATATGACATGCCCCGCCCCCTTCAAGACGCTTCTCATTTGATGCACTTGAGCTAAACCATTAGTTATATTTCCATCCAAAAACGTGAATTAAATCTATGCGCAAAACTGGAATATCGCATAAAAGACGTGTGAATAAAGCAGCATTTCTAACGAGCGAAAAAGAACAAAATCGTCACTTCCTGATTAACTGCTACCAAATATCAAAAGCAAAAACGGAATTTGCTGTGGTAGGAGAAGCTGCGTGAATCTTTTCTTTATTAAATAAATGACTTGCACCTCAGAAAACGATGCCGATAAGCAATGAATGCGTGGGGGCGTTTGAAGACATGAGATGGGGAGCACAAGTTCTCTTGACAGTTCTGGAGGTCATTAATAATATATCACTAATACTGAAAAGGTTAGGGCGTTTTAGAATGACCAAAACAGAGTTTCAGATGTTTTACAATGTGTTCTGCCTGCTGGTTTGTGCATTCGTATACATTTTTATCATCATATGATCTCTTATAACAAAACACATGGCCTTTTTTCAATGAGCATACTGAAATTTGTTCGGTAAAAGTGTTTTCATCTTAGTTTGTGCGCATTTTTTTCTTATTGAATAAAAAGATTATCTTACTAAGTTATTACATCCATTTTATATGCACAATTACAAAATTGATGCGCATATCCAAAATGCGTTTAAAAATAGGTGGATAAAAACATAGCATAGGGTAGAATTTGGATTGGGCCTAAAGATCAATGGTGAACTTTGCTTACTGCGACTCTCTTATTGGTGGAGATTTTTTGTACATTTTTTGTACAGCATCACGGGCAATGCTGTTTTTCTGCATGAATTCTACTGTTAAAACATTATTCCTTAAAAATATATATATAGTTTGTCAGAAATCTTTTGAATGGTGAAGTAACAAACCACCCAAAGCCCCTTTGAAAACAAAGGAAAGCCAAACTGCACAGAAACTGAGAAAATGGAAATAATCCACCATGACTGACAGCTCGTAGGTCAACACTCTTGTCTGGCTCAGAGTGGGAGATGCTCGAGTTGTTTCTAATTACTCGGTGCCTGAAAATGAAACACAAATGTCTGGCCTTGGCTTTGCGCGCGAAACCACATCGTGTTCATGAGCATGTTGTGGAACAGCGGCTCGATATTAAAACACATCACATCCCAATGATCCAACTTGAAAGAATACATAAGGGAGGAGACAGAAAACTGAGTTAGGAGGATGAGGTAAGTCAATCTTTTGCAAAGCTAAAGAGATCAGAGCAAATGATTCGATTTCCTTGTTTAGTTTTTTGTAAATGCAAGTGAGAGCAAGTTGATTTGGCACCGCAGTAATAATTACCCACAACAGGCAGTATCAGAGCGTGAGATTAAAGGCAGGTAATGATTTGGCTCAGTCAGACAGACGGCTGCCGGCAGCTGCCTTATAATCAGAGTGTGAAGATGAGAGAAGGTAAACACGTGCGGCAGACGTTCAGCAGCCGGCCGCTTCCGACAGTGTGGAGATAAGGCCATCTCAACCGCTGCAGAGGTGAGCACACACTCATCCTGACAGCTGAAAGGCGGCACGCTGCTTCAATTACCGACGTTTACACTGAGAAGTTAGCACAGATCAAGGCTCCCGCCGACATGATAAATTATTGGCATTGAGATTAAATATACATTTACATTTGCACAACTGTAACTGTTTTATAAGCGCAGGTGTGATATTTCATAAAGAGATTTCTTGGCTTGTGTGCATTTGGATCTCCTGCTTCTGATTAGCTTACTCTCATGTCAGTGTTTTCACATTCCCAGACCTTAAAAAGCCGACGCAGATCGAGTTGCTGAGCAAATTTAATCAAGATGCCTGCGTCTAAATTGCATAGTGAAATCAAATAGGCGAGATATGGCTTAACACATGTTTTCAGACACATCTTAGTCATGATGGCAATATGATTTAGCATGCAACATTCCACAATCCTGTTCATCCCATCTTGTTCTGAAGCTTAAAAAATAAATTGTGGCACAATTTACAAATCCAAAGAAATTAAGGGTGTAATGGCACACACAACATGAGATTTCCACATATACACTACCTGACAAAAGTCGCCTATTCAAGTTTTAGCAACAACAAATAATAAATGACTTTTAGTTGATCATTTGGTATCAGAAGTGGCATATATAAAAGGCAAAGGCCTCTAGATTACGCTCATCTTACCCCAGACATGCTCAATAATGTTGATCTCTGGTTACTGGGCTGGCCAATCCTGGAGAACCTTAACCTTCTTTGTTTTCAGGAACTTTGATGTGGAGGCTGAAGTATGAGAAGGAGCGCTATCATGCAGAAGAATTTGCCCTCTCCTGTGGTTTGTAATGTAATGGGCAGCACAAATGTCTTGATACCTCAGGCTGTTCATGTTGCCATTCACTCTGCAGATCTCTTGCACGCCCCCATACTGAATGTAACCTCAAATCATGATTTTTCCTAACCAAAAAGGCTGATTTCTGTGAGAATCTTGGGTTAATGTGGGTTCCAATAGGTTTTCTACAGTATTTGGGATGCAGTTCAACAGATGATTCATGGGAAAAATCTACATCTGCCACTTTTCCAAATGATCAACTAGATGTCAAGTTATCATGTTTTGCTCTTACAACTGGGTTCCACGACAAGACTTTTGTCAGGTAGTGTACACTGCTATAACAATCGGAAACAAGTTGTTTCATTGACATTTTTATCTAGGTTGAAAGACTTCTTTCAGATTTATTTTGTGCTATAACTAGTTGTAAAGAGCATTCACTCGCAATCCACTCCTGTTGAACTGAGGCACCAATACAATGATCTGTCATTCCATATTAAAAAAAGTGTCAGAACAGCCTTCATTTGATTCATTTCTTGGAAAAATGGCCAGAAATTAAACAAGGAGACTTTGTTTCTGATTGAAAGTAATAACCAATATATTCTTGAGATTATTGGATGGAATCTATGCTATGTGACGTCTACTTACTAGCTCATTAGAAGTGAATGATTTTTAAATGGATTTGGAAACAGTTATGGATCAAATTAAAGTATGTAAAACTAGATTACACTAGATTTTCAGTCCAAACATGGAATGGGTAAAACAGCACTGCATACCAAATGCAGCTGAAAAGTAGAATATGATGTTTTTAACCTTAAAGCTGCAATGAAACTGTTTCCCCCCACATTTATATGTACATTCATGGTCAAACGTGAGTGTGGGAACCTTGTACACAGACAACTCTCTTTGCATTTAACATATTTTACTTTAAAAAAAACAAAGAGATACATATTTCTCCTTTAGGATACTATAATAGCTTTTTCCGCATAGCATGGAAGACACGCTTATAAATTTTCTGTGGTTTGCTAATGAATGCTCGGGGCTTTCCAGCACACCAAACAGAGATTTTATTGTGTGTGCTTGTTTGGGTAGTAAAGGTATGGGGGTTTAATAGCTAGCATTCGAATCAAGTTATAAAGAATCATTCTGTGTGCTAATACGAACGAACCTCGGAAACCAGATCGTTTGCTTTTCTTGGAAACGCAAAATGTCAGGACGAGATTCATTATCTAAACTAATTCAGCTGTGAAACGCAACATGCGAAGGCTTGTTTTGGAGGCTCATCCTTTCTGCTTGCATGATTTTCACGCCGTGCAGCTGCTGAAATTCACACTATACTGTATATATATGTATGCGTATGCATGCAGTTTGCTTTCCTGAGAAAATCCCAAAACCCCCCTCAGAGGTTTTTACCTTTCAATGACACGCTCCTCAGAGAGACTTGATGAAGATTATTATCCTTTCCAGTCCCATGATCCATTTCTTTCGGGCCTAATGAGCTGAAATCTGTTTCTCTCGAGTATCTGCACACAAAAAAGAGGAACAGATTCATTTAAAAATCAGGACCAAAGTAGAACAAATAATCATTATCAAGTGACAAAGATGTGCAGTATCACTTGACAATAACCACATGCCCACAAATAGATTAGGCTAGAGAGGAAGCAAAGCTTCAGCCCAGCTTTAAAGGACAGAATAGCACGACTTTGTCTGAGGGGCCCTTGACACAGACAGGCATTATGCGAGGATTACTATATCATCCCATGGTGTTCAATTACATGTCATCACCACCACCCCAAAACAGCACTATCCTAACAGGTTTGAATAACCTTGCAGTGGAGTAAAGCACAGCCTTGTTTGTGAGTAAAGTAGGATCTGTGATTAGCAGCAGGCTTGTCATGTTACCAGTTTATGAATTATGTGGATTGAATAACAGCGTATATGTGTTTTAAGCCCAAACAATCAACCTGCCCCGGGGGTCTAGTGTCATTACTGTTGCATACTCCCCTCTTTGAGTTTTTTTGGCTTGTATTTCCCTGTTGAGAGAGGAGTAATTACATTCTTAATGGGGATGATGCAAGATAACATTCACAGTTGCACAATTTATCATCAGAATGACTGAGGTCTGTGTTTGGTAGGTGGCCTTCGCTACCCACATCGCTTAATAACACTTGACCATATATGCAAAAACATAGAATAGCTGGACACACTTGATTTTATTTAAGACTAGCAGTGTTTATTTACGTATTTTGACATACAGTTGAGTACAGCCTAATGTATGATTCAGTTTTTATGCATATATTAGGGTCTGTGTACTGTATACATAAATTCTGTCATCAGGAGAGTGTTAGCATACTGTGCCACAAACCCCGGTGCTTTTTGCGATCTTGCCTGCAATGTGCACTTCCTAATTTGGCCACAAGGTGTCAACACACAGACTTTTCATTAATAGTCAGAAAAAAATTGGAGACAGAACAAGAACTCAAGAGAAAAACTATTGAAGATGTCAAAAACAAATAGAGATGTTTGACTTTTGAACAGGAAAATAAGCGTTAGATATGAATATAACTTTGTAGAGTGCAAGTGTCGAGCGTTAGTGCGAGGCTTTGCGTTCTTCTGTCCATTTTAAAAACTATACTTTGGGATTAAAAAAGATTACAAAAATGTAGACATGAGGATAGGGTACTGTTAATCAGTATTGAATAAAAGCAGATATGAATGTGAGCTTTGAGTCAATTGTAAGAAACGGTGCAGGTTTTAATTGGGCAAACGGATTGGGCACCGATTCATTTTATGTTGTTATTATTATTATTTTTTTAAAGTTCATAAAAATTAAATGAAATAAAAAAACATGAGGGTGAATCATTGCAAAAGCTATCAATAATCTACTTGAATTTCCATTTCTTGCCAGTTTTAACTATTAAAAATATGTTTCTGCATGTTTTTGTGACATATAAGGACCTACATTTGTATAATTGCATGAACATGACATAGATATTACAGGAAGAAGGTGACTTAGGAGGACATTGCCCCATGTTTACGTGAATTACCATTTCTGGCCAATTTTAACAATTAAAAATGTGTGTCTGCGTGTTTTTGTGACATATAAGGGCCGAAATTTGTATAATTACATGAACATGACATAGATATTACAAGGAGAAGGGGATTTAGGAGAACATTGCCCCATGTTTACATGAATTTTAATTTCTTGCCAATTTTAACTATTAAAAATGTGTTTTTGGGTGTTTTTGTGAAATATAAGGACCGGATTTTGTATTATTACATGAAAATGACATAGATATTACAAGGAGAAGGTGACTTAGGAGGGCATTGCCATGTTACCATGTTTAACCGAATCCCTACCTTTAACCGAATCCTTAAAACAATGTTGCCTATTTTCCACCAACAGTCAAACTATGTGTACACCTTTTTGACTGTGTCTATCAGTGCCTAAATGTGTGTAATGTGTAGTTTCCTTTACATATTTATTGTCTTTCACGCATTTTTGTCTTTTACGTATTTATTGTCAACATTGCTAATAGTATATTGTTGTGTTTTTGGAGTATGGCGTTGTATTTTGCACTGTCTGGAGCCAGCAGAACTTTTCACCCATCATAGTACATGTTCCCATTTTTTAAAAAGTTAACAAATCATACAGAACGTTTTAAACAAAAAACATAGAGTAGGGTGGTTTTAGGGCAATAGAAAGTACAGATTGTACAGTATAAAGACCATTATGCACGTGAAATGTCCCCACTAATCATAAAAACAAACTTATGATTGTGTGTGTCATAATATCAAAACTTAAAGACAAACTATCAGTAGTAACAGCGGAATTTACTCCAAACACACACCTGTTCATGGCAAATCCAAAAAATAATAACTTTGAAGTTGTCTCTTTATTTTTCCAGACCTATAGATGACTTAATTGTGAGCTGAAATCAAATTATACACAGTCAAAACATACATCGGCAATTTAGTATTTAAATTTAAACGGGACTTGCCACTTGACTGAAGTCAGTGCCATCTTTGAAAACACCTATTCATGTGAACCTAAAACCTGAAACAGTAAGGTAATTTGCTGCTTAAACAAGAGGTCTTTAATTTTAATTTTTATTTTTTTAAAATGATAACTGGAAAATGGTATATGCAGGGTTGTGAAAAATAGATTTAAATGTATTTTAAAATAAAATACAAAATACTTTTTATTTTAGGTGTATCAAAATAAACTACAAAATACTGCAGCCACAAATGTATCAATACAATACTGAATTTAAAAAACTACAAAATGTTTTTACAATAGCGCATGAAATATCTTAGCAAATCTGCCATCAATTAGACTAATTCGATAAATCCCTTCCCCACTGAACTGACTTCATGAAGTAAACAATGTTTAATAGCAAATGTGGCCAGTAAAACTGCCATCGTCTCTGTACAATGATTATTCAACCTCTCAATATCTTTAAATAGAGTTAATTGCAAACTTTTTGTTCACAGAAATATATTTTTTTTCTATTGAACTCCTCAATACTCAATGTAAAATCTATATTACGCGTTTTTAATTATTAAATATTTGTGTTTTATATGGTGCGGCATCTTAAGGCGTACATCTTTCCTCTTCATTGACTATACAGTGGACTTACTGATCAACTACTGCCATTTGAAACAGCCAATGAAGTATTGTAGGAATGGCCACTGTAGGACTTATTTGGTTAGTTTTAACGACAAACATTTGGCATCAGTAATTCATCCAAAACTACTATTATTTGTACAGGATACTCTTTCTCCGAGGATTTTTTCAATTCTACTTTAAATGGTCAATAACATCCAAAGCACCAATCAGGGGGTGCATTTATATGATGTCTTGATGTAGATTTCTTACAAAGTATTTTACAGTATTTTAAAAATGCAAGACACTAAAGTATTTTGATATAAAATATTAAGCCAAATATTAATATTAATATAAAAAAATATTTTGTATTTAAAATACATATTTGATATACATGTATCATAAATACTGCCCATCCCTGGGTATATATTTAGCATTAGTGTAGCAGTGCAGCTGGTTATATAAATGGTGTGTGTTTCTTGCATTCAACTTGACAATTACATTGAATGATCATTAAATCTCATGAACAAAAGTTGTTTACTTAAAGTCTGTATTTCACCAAACGCGCTGCTAGAATATGCTGTGCTATTTTTATTACAACAGAGAGCTTCGTCAAGCACATTAAATCAATGATCTCTTCATCAGCACCTGGTTAAACTGCATGCCAGGTTTCGGAGCCAGGAAAAACCAACTAATGAACTAGCAAAACATATCGAGCTCATTGCTTCAACATGTTGCAGTGTATCCTCGCTAATAAAAACAAATCGCACGGACTTGTACCTCTCCTTGTTATTCCTGTCTGTTGCGCTTCCTCTGTGTGTCGACCCGGGAGTAAAATCTCTTTAATAATCGCAGTCGGCAGCATTAGGAGCAGATGTTGTGTGTTCGTTTGGTATGAAGCAAATGATTGTAATTAGGAGATGCAGAGGTTCGGGGCCATTGCGCTCTGTGGAGTTCGAGGAGGCCTGTGTTTTGGGCTGGGTGGTCTTCGGGGTTCTATACGAGGCCCTCAAGATGTTTTTTTAGACCACCTGTAATTATACATGATTTTGTGGTCGCAGGACTTTAAAAGCGTTACGGGTATTCTCATTATGAGTAATGAAGACGCAGGTGTGTAGCATATACACATACATTTACATCTTGTCTTGTAGTCCATTTAATTCTGGTTATAATCATTTCTCTCAGTATGACTGGGTGAATCTTAAAAATCCAGAAAGTGTATGGGTCCAGTTCCACCACAAAAATCAATCCATCAATCCATCCATCTATCCGTCCATCCATCTATCAATCCGTCCATCCATCCATCCATCCATCCATCCATCCATCTATCTATCTATCTATCTATCTATCTATCTATCTATCTATCTATCTATCTATCTATCTATCTATCTATCTATCTATCTATCTATCTATCTATCTATCTATCTATCTATCTATCTATCTATCTATCTATCCATCTATCTATCAATCCGTCCAACTATCTATCAATCCGTCCATCCATCTATCTATCAATCCATCCATCCATCCATCCATCTATCTATGTCCATCCATCTATCTATCAATCCGTCCATCCATCCGTCCGTCCATCCATCCATCCATCCATCCATCTATCCGTACATCCGTCCATCCATCCATCCATCTAATCTCTATATAATCAAAGAACATAGAAAACATTTTATTAATTCTAATTTTATAATCATAAAAAAATTTATCAAACATTATTTTTACAGTCAAACTGATTGGAAAGAGGAATAAAGATATTTTATTACTTTCAAGCACAAAGAAGTTTTATCGTTCATATCATACAATTATATAATTGATACTAATAAAACAAAGTAACAGTATTATTGTAATTACTGGATAATAATAATAATAATAATAATAATTATTATTATTATTATTATATAGTGCTGGGCCAGGAATAATCACGATGAATTGCATCTAAGTTTGTTTTGTCATAATAAATATATCTAATACACACACATTCTGTATATTATGAATATGCAATACACACACATACATAGAAACCAACTATACACAACAATTTTGTTACATAGATATTAAAATTTATATATAATTTGTATCACATATATTTTAATTCAAATATAAATAAACATTCAATATATGCATGCATGTCTGTATGTATACACACATAATAAATATACACAATACCCACACGTTATGTCAAAACAAACTTTTAATTTGGATGCAATTAATTGCCCAACACTATCTATCTATCTATCTATCTATCTATCTATCTATCTATCTATCTATCTATCTATCTATCTATCTATAATTTTTTTGACAATATGGAGACAATCCGTCAATAATGTCTATAAGAATTTATATTAATCATCTTATCTTATATAACTATGTTGGGATGAAATGAGACCCTGGGCATTATTGTCGCCAACAATTAAACTAAAATTGATGGTTCTGTGCACATCTTTCATGCCATTGTTGAACTTGTAAGAGTGTATATGTCCTGCGGGTAAGCCCACCTGTGTCTGCAGAGGTTAGCGTGACCTCTCCTTTTTTTTTTTAAAGTGGAATGTATCAGTTAACAATATCAAATTAGGCAGGTAAAAGAGGGCACAGAGGCCAGTCATAAAACAGGGCCCATTATAATCTAAATGCATGCACACACGCAGCTGGATGCCTCAAATGAACGCATACATCATCATCACTGCAATCTCCAGCACATTATTCTGTATCCTACAGTCACACCTAAATGCAATAACAGTATTTCAAATTGTTAATTACAGTATTTTAAAGTCAACACGAGTTCAGGTCAGGTTTCCAAGCTGAATAGAAACTCATCCGTCCGCAAAACACAAGATCTTTTTAGCCTACGGTACTTGTTCTTTTCAGTCTGCTGCGATACATATAATTTGTGAGGCAATCATCTAGAATAAATGTTGTTTTTACTGCGCTACGGGTTGAGATCTATCAATAGTGGCTTATCTTATACAATATGCTAGAAATCCTGGAGAGATTAACATAGGAAGATGATGTTTTAGAAATTCCGGGACCGAGTTAGTCATTTGAAACGGTGGCTGGTGTCTAAAGATTTTCAATTTGCTTGTGTGAAAAGCTTTTTATCACTCAGCGTGTCTGCACACATTACAGTGTGTTTGTAATTCCGGCTAATCTGGCCTCCTTTCCTCTTTGCGAACTATTCAGCGACATGACTAGAGCCTTTTTATTGGGCTTTACAACCCTGTGAAGGTGTCTTGCAAACATTCACCGGTGGGCTGTAAAGTTTTGGCACGTATAAGTTTTCCGTTTTCTTTTATGACCAGATATCTCACACCAGCTTGTGTCTTTTTACTCTTGCGTGAGTCTGAATATTAACACAACGGTGAGAAAAGCAGTCGTTGATGGATGTAACGTTTTGACCGTCAGGAACAGGCGAGAGACTTTAAATCGCTTTCATCAGATTGCGATGCCTGTACGGCTGTTCCCAGGTGTGAATAGCCGATTCAATTCAAATTCAGACTTCAGTGGAGAATTCAGTAGCGCTGAATGTGAATGGACTGATAAAGGGTGTGAATAGGGAGTGTGTGATTAGAGGGAAGGTAAATGCTCACTGATATGACCTGTATGGAAAGGGATGAGGTTGAGCTTTAGAAATTTTGATAGTTCGTGAAGGGATAGTTCACCCAAACATTTTTATTTGCTCATCCTCAAGTGATTCCAAACCTTTGTGAGTTTCTTTCTTCTGTTGAGCACAAAATATTATATTTTGAAGAAAGCTGGAAACTGGTAACCACTGACTTTCATAGTTGGAAAACAAATCCTATTGAAGTCAATGGTTACAGGCTTCCAGCTTTCTTCTCCTTTTGTATTCAAGAGAAAAAAAGAGAAATGATTTTTTATTTTTGGGCAAACTATTCCTTTAATGCTTGTGCATTTAAACTAGGAGGTGTTTAGGGTTACAATGGCAGCAATTTTACTTATTTATAACATGAAATAATTTGTACTGAATTCTTAGGAAGTGTTTCTATACCTTCATGTCTCACCTAAATGCCATTAAATTGGGAATTGAAAAAAGAATTGAAAAAAAATAAACCTCTGATTTTGACTTTGATGCAATTTAAAAACAATAAAAATTTCCTTTTCAAAAATCTCTCTCTTCATTTACAGAAAAAAAGATATAATTTGTATTATTATTCCAGTGCTTTCCACACATAGACTTTACTTGGGTGGCCGTTTTTATTATTATTATCAACCGTTTACACTTTTTTTATATCCGCCCTATAGCCAAACATTCGTGATCGATTAACTAGTGGAAAATCTCCTCTCACCCTACATGTTTCCTACTTCTCGTTGTGTGCGCGCAAGAACTGTCAACATTCCCACAGACAATCTCACGTGCTCTGCAGAGACACACAGAGATGTAATTTTTTAGGATTTAAAAATGCATCTGTCCGGGGTTTCTAAAATTCTCCAAAAATGTCAGAGATTGGACTTTCGGTTTCGCTTTCTAAGCAGTCGTCATTTTTATTTTAAGCCTGATTTACTTTCGCTTGGCTTTGCAGCCGCAAGAGCTAAACAAGTAACGTTATATAATCAATTTTTTTTCTAAACGATAAACTTCTATACACTCGGAGAGGACTGGCTGCAAAACATGTCCACCATAAGAAATGGTTAATTAACTCATTTGTCTTATTTACTTATCTACACTTTTTATTCTTGTAATTATTATACTTTAAGAGATTTTTATTCTATAGGTGTTTTTATTCCTTTATGTCATTTATTTCTCATTTGCTGTATATATTTTTTTAATTTGATGTTTTTTTTTAAATATATTATTATTTTTACAGGGTTTTCACCTTTATAGTATAGGACAGTAGAGTTTATTGACAGAAAAGTATGGGGAGCAGAGAGAGGGGAAGGATCGGCACAGGACCACAAGGCGGCAATCGAACTCGGGTTGCCGCGAGTACCGCAGTGCATGTGTCGACGCACCAACCACTACACCACTGGCGATGACTTTAATTTGATGTTGATATATATTTTATACATATGCTAACATGCTTTGGCAATACTGTACAAAATGTCAGCAGCAGATTTTACTCGTCAGTGGGTGCATAAAATAATAGTAAAACAAACAGTGGAATTCTTTTTTTATTTAAAAAAAAAAACCCCAACAACAACAACAAAAAAAACTTCAACCCATTGAAAAGAAACCGTGTATAATAAATAAAAATATTGGTAAAAATGACTGTCGCATGTCGGTAACCGTGCCGTGGGTAAAAGGTTGAAACATGCTACCACAGCAAGTATATTTCAAACCTGTGGAAAGCACTGTATTACATAAAACTTTGTTAAAACAAAGATATAGTTGACTAAAAATCTGACCTGCATTTCTTCTCTCTTCCTTTTTTCCACCTTTTATGCATTTTGGCCATTCATTTACACAACAAGAGTGTTTTCTGGGCCTGAAAGTGCAAACTTTTAAAAGGGTTTTAAAAAAGATCCAGAAAATGACAAGTTGTTTTCTCCATGTAAACTACTAAAACAAGATTTTGTGAAAATTGTGACGTCACACAAATGTGCATTATGTGCACTAAAAAAAAACATGATAACGTGCACTGGCGTGAAGTGTTTCTTAACAGGGACATGCACACCTATTTTGCTTAGAATGCATAATACAGCATTCTCATTGATGCAAACAGTTGTTTTGACAGTGCTGTCATCTGTTTGCATCACTTCTCTGTTTAAGCAACTGTAGTAAACATACCCTAACTTTGAGTTAGCAGCTCATTGCACAAACCATGCTAGGAGGAACTTGTGTAATGAAAATTGATTACACTGTGATGTTTGCCCTGAATAATTTGTTTTAAAACAGACACTAGTAGGTGTTCATCCCACTGCAAAATTAATCATTTGTCGGAAGCCTGTGCTTGATCTTCAAGTCATCATTTTACACGGCCGACCACATTTCTATGAAACATAATGCAATCACATTGCAAAAATGCTCAGACAGGGAAAATATGTCAGAGCGAGTCTGTGTCAATTCACAGCTATGCCCTGAAAGGGTATCCCATGCACCATTGCTTCCTCCTCCGTAATCCTCAGTGTTACTCAAATCAAAATTACTGATCCAAAAAAAATAAAAAGCCATCCAAGAGGCTGACTGGGGTTGTCAAGTGTAAACTGTCCCACATCAGAAACACTCTGATGTGTTGTTCTGACAGTGTGAATGAAAACGCATACGGCGTGAGACACTCAACATTGCATCATTAACAAATCAATAGCACAATCACCATTGTGGAGATACTTCGCCTCCCCCCAAACCCCAAAAAACATCAGATCAAAACCTGAATGCAGAGGAAATTTCCATTTAAAAAAAATTTAGCTTAGCATTCAAAACCCCTTCGATTTACACAAACATGACCTTAGCTGTTTACAAATGTAGTTCTTGCTGTAATTGGAGCAGCTGCGTGCAAACAATTGTGGCATGATCCATTAGTTTGATGCCTTGTCATTAACACTGGAAGGAAAGAGCGAAGCTAAAGATGAGCAGAGGGGACGGGGTGTGTGCAAGGGTTATAGGTCACCGAAAAGAAGTGTCATTAGTTAGGTAGCACTGACATGTGAATGCAGCAGAGCAGCATCCATTCTTAAACACTTGTCAATTGGTGTGGCAATGAGGTGAAATATGCGTTATCGCTTATAATGGCTGGCCAGGGGAAAGTTGACCCATTTTACAATGGGAAGAGGAGGATGTGAACCTTAGGTGTTTAGCACGTAGCTTCCCTTTCCTTTAAGATAGCACAGAGGTAACTGTGCTGAGTAATATCAGGAAGGGTTGTGGTCTTCCTCCAATCACCAACATGTTGAAGAACTTGCTTTAGGAAATGATGGGAAGAGTGTCTGATAATTGCGGTCGGTTTCGGTCTACATCTGGACAAACATTCACAAGGACGCGTCACTTCTCCTGGAGAATAACATTATTCTTTATGCAGCTCGTCAGTTGGTTTCAGATTTCCCCCTTCCTTGGAATCAGCATGGCATTTTCTGCCATTTCGATGGTGTTCCTGATAAACATCTCAAAAAAGTTTCGAATAAAAGGTTATCTTTTGTAGTAAAGTAGTTCTTCGCAATTTCTGCCAACAACAGATGAATCCATCTTGGTTGGCTTGTTCTCTCATCGCTGTCTAAAATGACCTCTCGGCTCTGGAAGGCGCTCAAACTCAAGTTCTAGGATGATTTGGCAATTGCTCAGTCTAGCAATTTCACACAGGCTAAATGTGGCATTTCAGCCGGATCGTGATGAAGTAGCTGTGACCAAACAGAGATGCGTGTGAGGAAGGTCCAGCTTTTGTGTTTTTAGATGACAAAACCAGCACATTTATAATAAGATGCTTAGCCAGAGTGGCATCTTAGAGCTCTCTAAGCAATCCATAAAAGCACAATATTTGCATTAAGGCATTTGGGAGATTAAATACAATGACTTAGATTTTTTTTATTTGAAATTTATAGGGCTGTAAAAAAACAACACAAGTTTATAGTATTTTCTGATAAGTGTGGAGGGATGGCCAATTATATTATGACAAAATTATTAAATTAAAATTATATCACAAAAATTTCTGTAATTTAAAACAATATTAATGATGATCATTCATAGACACAAAAAAATGCATATTTATATTATTTTGTAAGCATAAAGTATATTTATAATACATTGCTAATTGACCTAGCCTATATTGCACTGTTGAATACTAGAAAATAGCATTCTGTAGGTGTGTCCCAAATCGCATACTTATGCACTATTCTACGGCATTTTGTAGTATAAATAGTGTAAGTAGTGCGTTCACACTGAAAACTCTAAAAAAAAAAAAAAATAAATTAAAATGAAGTGTGTAATGTTAGACACTTCACACATTCTACTATCTATGTAGTAACTATATTACAGTCATTTGTTCTCTTATCAGTCAATAATGTTAAGAAAGTTGGTTCACATGGCAAATAAAGTTTTTTTTTACCTTAGTTACAACTTACATTTACAACTGATTTACTTTAACTGAAAGTTAATTTTCGACTGTCCTTTTCCTGAAAACCAATTAAGGTCTTTGTTGAAAACATTCCAGGATTTTTCTACATTTAGAGCACTTATTTGATGTTAAATGTTTTCAACCTCCAGACTGTAGCTTCATGAAACTGCAGTTTTTATTTTATTTTTTTTTAAAAGCTGTTCTTTTCCACTGTAGAAAGAATATAAATATACTGGATGACAAAGGCATGAGTAAATTATCAGTAAATGCTCTTTCTGGGAGTTAATACTTCAGGATATATGCAGGAATCCTAAAGGTAATTTCAATACATTTTTAAGACTTTTTAAAGACCTTCTCAGAATATTTTAAGACGTCATCGCCACTTCAAGTTCTAATCAGTATCAAACCTTTAACTTAATAAACAGTTGTTAATAAAAAGTTGTCAGATAAGAAAGAACTCAGATAATCTCAGAAGAAACAAAGCTTGAAAGAATAAATTAGGCGGTTGTTTTCAGAGAAAGGCTTCAGCTACTGTTTCAACTCGTCTTTCTTCAACCAGGAGAAGCAAACTTACATTTTCCCATTTTGCCGTTTATTTCGCTCTATGGTTTCGCTACATGTGTAGAGCGTCACATGACCTTTCTGCATTTGTCACAAATTACATCACATCACCCGGACGGAGAAGCAAACACTTTGGACAACGCGCTACAAAAAATGAAGACCTCGTAAAACCCTGATTAAGACTTTTTAATATCCTTTAAGTGCCTTAATTTTCTCATAATTGGTTTATCAACTTTTAATACTTTTTAAAGACCCCGCGGACACCCTGTACTTTAAAAGTTAAAAATTCAATTCAGGTTTCTTATGCTCAAGCGTGCCTAAATCCAACTTAAAGACTATGAATAAGCAGCAAATTCTTAAAGTTTTTTGATTGTTTATTGAGCTAAACATCATAGTTAACGATTTGTTAATAGTGAGAATTGTACCTTAAAATAAAGTGTGACCAAAACTAATGTACAACTGATCGCAAACGTAGTTAAACGTACATTTTCCCCTCTCCAAAAGTAACACTAGTCACTCAACTTTAAAACCACAATGCCTCGCTGTTGGATACAAATAAGTATTGCTACAGATTGCACCTGAAATGTATTTTCTGTAAGGTACAGGCTTACATAATTCATTATGCAAATCCCGTATCTGATTCTAAAACGCTAACATATATTTCCTGAGCACTCCCTGTTCTTCCTTCACATGACAAGAGTTGCTGAAATAACAGGAACTCTTGGCCGCAACAAGCCCTTGATGTAACTTACGCAACATTCAATGTCAAATGAAGTCCTCCAGGATGTACTTGACTTTGAATGCTTAAGGAACAAACAAATGGCTGTGCGGATTGAAGAGGGTTTTGCTGTGGGACACGGACGGCTCTCTTTACTACAGGAATGTGGACCAGGGTTGTTTTGGGGTTGGGGGTGGATTGCAGTTTGAAGTGTAGGGGGAGGGATTGAGTGTGAAGGGGGCTGGTCTGAGACGGTGTGACTACAGGAGACATGCTACTTGGCACACACATTGATGCATTCATCTCAACTAGCAGCATTCACACAGACCGTCCAAGCTACACTGGAATTTACCTGAGATCATTGTGGACATGCTGGCTAGATTCTTCTTCCTCTGTTGTTTGCACTAATTTGAGGCTTTTTCTGAATGGTGCAGGATGCACTACGCAAAGGTAAGATGCTTCTTGAAATAGAATCAAGTCTAAACTAGTCTCGGTCTAAGCTTTGGACCTTTGCAGGGAGCACTAAAACACAATCGAATGCATTGAGTGACAAGTATTTGTTGACAGACAGGAAGCAGGAGATGAAATAACATAGCACCAGGGTGGTGGGATCAAAATTGGTCATGTGGAAGAAGATGGGGTAGGCGTTTGGATTATCCAGGGCCCCATTTACACCCAAATTTTGAGATTTGTTTTAGTGTACAGCTGTGAGGTACAATCATTTGAATCAGAATTGAAGGTAGTCTAAATGTAAAATTGGGTAAATTTGAGATTTTTATTTTTTTGGTTTCAATTTTTGCATATTTTTTTAGCATTAGACATCAACAATTGGTAACACTTTATTTTGATGGTCCATTTGAGTATTAGTAGACTGTCTGCTTAAGATCTACTGATACTGTTTCTTCAACAGACATTTAACTGACTATAAGAAACTGTGCAAGTACATATCAACTTACATTAACCCTAACCCCAACCCAACAGTCCACTTAAAATCTAATTAGAATTGGTTGGCATGTAGATACATTGTAACTTAACTTCAACAAACGGACCATCAAAATAAAGCGTGACCCAAAAATTATAGTAATAACGTTAGGAATTTTCATTAATTTTGGAGTTTTATGCAAATTTTGTAATTGGAACTTGCAAAATTAATCAATTTGAAAAAGTAGAATTGTAAAGAAATCTTATATAAATTTTGATACAACATGAATTACAAATCTATAATTGGTAATTAATAAATCTACATAAGGAAACATGCCCCATTTCGTTAATACAATTACAAGGGCAGGTGTAAGCTACAGCAGTTTTGTTAAATCTCCATTTTTATCTAAGCATATATGACACAAAGCATGACTGAACATTTACAACGCATCTTTTATACTATTTAGTTAACAAAAAATACTCCAGTAGAGTATTTAAGACCAAAATAAATGAATAAAGCCTGAATTATTCCTATATAAAGAGTTAAAATATAAGTTTTTAGTTCTATACACTCAAAATAATTATGTTTGCTGTTTATTTAAGCTACTTATTTAAAATGAGCTGAAACACCACAAATCTTTTTTTTTTTTTTTTTTACAGAAAATGTTATTGTTTTATGTTCAATCCACTTAAATTTGTAAAAACTAATAAGTTAACTTAATTCCTTCATGTCGTCCCAACATATTTTGCTGCTTGTTCGAACTACTTAATTAAAAAAAAAAAGAGTTGAAACAACACAATTGTTAAGTTTTCTTTGGGACAACCAATTTTTTTATGTTCAATCCACTTCAATTCTTAAAAATTAATAAGTTAGCTGTCAGTTGTGTGTAACCCAGCATCTTTAGTGTATTTTAAATAAGCTAAAACAACACAATCCTTAACTTTTAAGGGGACACATAATTGTTTTATGTTCAATTCACTTAAATTTGTAAAAACTAAGTTAACTTAATTCCTTCATTTCGTCCCAACACAAATCGATTGTACTGGATGTGTCAATTCTTGGCAAACCTGATGATTGCAGCACATCAAACTCAGTTTACATTAGACCAGAGAAACTTTTACATCCTAAACTTGACAACAGAGCCCTATGAAGCCCAGGCTTGTTGAATCTCAGCCTCAGGTGGAATGGTTGTAATGTAAGCCTCAGTTAATCCAGGCACCAGTCTGTGTTTACTTCATAAGTGTTTCATTTTTGACACAGTAACTCGCGGGCTGGTGCTGAGTGCTCACTTTCCTGTATGAGGTGCCAGTCAGATCAGCGGCATACATCTGGAGTGTGTTTACATTTCTCTGCTGTTGTGACTTTCTTTTAAAAAATGTCTTTTTTGCAGTGTACGAAGGTTCCTTTGAAAACAGGGCAGGGTAGATCCGTTTTGTTTTTGTTTTTGCCACAAAGCCACACATTGTGTCAGTGCCAAAGAGTGACAAGGTGTAACGCGAGTGCTTGTGTATGTTGGCCCTGGAAGCCACAGCAGGCATTTCCTACCCTGCAAGACATTTTTAATGAAAGCTGGGGGAATAAGCACTAAGAGTTTGATTTGCATCTACATATGCATATTATATTATAATAAGGATGTTTTATTTGATTTGTTTAGATTGATTTTGGGGGGTAAACTATCCTTGACAAGTCTTTAGCCATCTATTCCTTTCTCCTCAAAAATCCATACATGGCGACTCTGTCTGACTGATCATTCACTCTCATTCAGGTTTGGTAATTACATTGAGAGGTTACTGGTCACTGGTGTGAGAAATGAATTCGCATTTTAATTTGACTGGGGTCATTGAAGGTGAGCTGGATTGTGATTGAGGCGATACAAATAGCATTTTCCATTAAGAGAACAGGGAAAATGTTATCTGCCCCAAGATTTCCCTATCCATTGATGCCTCTTTGTATTGCAAATCTATTACCTTTGCTTCACAGGATAACTGAAATACACAGTAGGAACTCGTAATATGCGCAAAACAATAAAACCATCACCTACACCTACAATGGACATTCAGGACCTATGATAAAACATTTAATCAGGGATCTACCTCATTACTGGATAAGATTGTTTAGGACTTTCCCTGTGACTCGAGGGCAAGCTGAGAGGGGATTCATAAAGCTTCAACCTCAACCCAAACAGGGGCGTTCACACACTATATCGGGCTCATTTGCAATTCAAAACAACTGAAGCAGGAGAGTTCTTTTCAACACCTTGGGACCAAAGGCATTTTATCTGACAGAAAGTACTCTGAAGTGCTTCAGCATCAAGATAAAGCAGACCTGGAGAAAGAGGCACGAGTGTTTAATCCTGCTTCGTGTACACATTGACATCTTATCTGACAGCCCAAGGGTTGGTCTGAAAGGCAAGACTCTGCTGAGATTTCAAAGCACAACTTCCCTTCAATTTAAGATTCTTAAGACTTTGGAGTTGTTCTCCATTTTCAGACATTGCAAGGACATTCTAACAGCAATTATTATAATGCTTTCTTTTGTAAAACAGATGCAGCTCTACTTACACTTTTAATCAAAAATCAAATCTTTTTTTTCTGAACAGGGCCCCCATCCCATGAGTCTTGAGAGTACATCTGGGATCTGGCCCATTACTCGGGCACCGGACATGGACTCGAGAGGAGCCAAGGCATTTGGGTTTCAGAGGAGTTCAACCTCTGATGACGACTCTGGGTGTGCTCTTGAAGAGTACACATGGGTTCCTCCTGGACTACGAGCTGAGCAGGTAAACCATGACCCTCACATCTACTTATTTGTATAGATTTTTAGGCAGCCTTAACCATCCCATATTTCTAGAATTGCACATGAGTAAAGCCACATTTATTGTGTCAAAGCAAAGATTGTGTGCGTTTTTGTGTGTGTGGAACACAAGAAGCACCAAGTAATATTCTCAGCTTATTTAGGTTAATTTCTGAAACAGCTGCACATGAACTTGCACAGAGGGCAATTATTGAACCTATTCTTTGACTAAGTTTCTATATGGAGACTGGATCCTCTTAACCTTGACATTGAGCACACATGCGCCTATGTCTGACTGACATGGTGCTGATCGGCAGCACAAAGCCAACTTAAACTAGCAGAAAATGACAGAACATCTAGTAAAGAATGACAAAGAATTGATTTTTAGAAGAAAATAATCGTCCCTGTGGTGCACAAACTGTTGCAAGTATTTAGTTCTTCTGAGGACCAGGGCGGGGCCAAGTTGGAGCATTCACTCTAGTCCCCCGGGCTCTGCGATTGGTTGGTGAAATTCCAAATTGAACCAAAAAAAACAAAACCATTACAATTGGCCTAAGATTGGCAAGCAAAATTCAGGACATTGCAATCTGCAGAACCTGGGAAGTTTAAAAAAAACTTAGTTCTTCTGAACATGCCCAACAAACATTTTAAACCAATAAATACTCTTGAAATTGTTCACCGTGATTTCAAAGTTATCTAGTAGGCTATATAAAATTAACCCTAGTTCGAGTTTGTCCATGTTCACTGACCTCCAAAGGGAGTTTGAAACCCTTGAACCGACTGACCAAAACGCATCTTAATACCAGGTATAAACAGGGCCTTAGTGTGTTGGCTTAAACTGCCTGAATTGTACTTGTGTGGTTCAAGCACTAGTCCCAACAAAACAGCCATTTAGCAAACCTAGTTTCTTGCTCTGCTGTGTGCAGTAAGCAAACAGACCTGAGCTTGTGTCTAGGGGCTGGTTGGCACCTTCCTGAAACGAAGGCAATACACAAACACAGATGCAGAATCATTGGGGTGGAGGTGGGACTAGAGTGAAAGGGGGTCTGGAGTGAAGTTGAATGTGTTGTTTTAACCCCCACCTTCTCCTCGTTTTTCAAAATGTGGAGTGGGAGGCCTGACAGCCTCATGAAATCTCTTTGACCAGTTCTGTGGAAAGCACTGCAATCAGCTTCAGAAAAAGTGTTACTTGAAGGCAAAACATAATTCCAGAGGTTTAGAGAGAATTTAGGGCAATTTGTATGACAGCTCCCCATATCAAATCCCACATACACCCAGTCCCACTGTTACAGAAATAACAGTCTGTCTTCTGGATAGTAACACTTATGAACATTCCAGCAGGCATCTATCTTGGTGTCTTTAATGGCGTACCCCCCATAAATATTCTTCAGGGTCACCACTGACAGACACCACTGTTTAAATGCTTTGTCTTGGTCAATGATATACCCACTTCCCCCTTGTTGGGGGAGACAATCGGGAGAAGTCTGTATGACAGGTTGAATGATGTAGCACCAAATGAGGCTGGTGTCTTGTTTCAGCTTTCAGCTGTTGAAAGCAAACCCTAATCCTCTCACTCTCTGTTTGCCTTTTCCCCCCATCAGGTTCAGATCTACTTTTCGTGCCTACCAGAAGAGAAGGTGCCATATGTCAACAGCCCTGGAGAGAAGCACAGGATCAGACAACTACTCTATCAGCTGCCACCACATGACAATGAGGTACGAGGGAAAAACTAAACAATGAAAGTGATAGAGATGCAGCTATGTTGCTAGAATACACAAGGCTTTATCCTCGTACAAGTACAGTTGCATACAAGCACTCCGAGTTGCATGCAAAAAATATTTAGCGCTATCACAGAGGGGCATCTTTCTCCTCTAGCTAGCAGCAATAAAATGTTCCTCTGTAACTTTTATGGTGCTTGCTGTAGGAACTAGAACTGTGTACTTTAGCGAATTCCTGGCATAACTGTGGGTTATAGATC
The DNA here is from genome assembly GCF_903798145.1 of Danio aesculapii. Lineage (NCBI taxonomy): Eukaryota > Metazoa > Chordata > Actinopteri > Cypriniformes > Danionidae > Danio > Danio aesculapii. The sequence continues at coordinate 45,389,853 of NC_079438.1, forward strand.
TAAAGACTCATCACGTGTGGCATCATTGTTTATCCCTCCTGCGGGGCTAAACAGAGCAAATTGTTTGCCTTTATTACGTCTTGTATGAGTTCCACAAGTCCATTGTAAACTTTGAGGTTGATTTGTGTAGTTTTCAACGTAGCCCCCATCCCTCCCCAAAAAAGGGAAAAAAAGGAACTTTTCTGTTTCCACCCATTCGAATGTGAATTAAGCCTTAGATAAAAAATATTGAAGATATTAATCTGTTATTTCCTTTACCTTTGCTTCAACACAGATTCGATACTGCCAGTCCCTCAGTGATGAAGAGAGACGAGAGCTCCACATGTTCAGCATGCAAAGAAAGAAAGAGGCACTTGGGAGGGGGACCCCAAAACTGCTTCCCAGAGCTCTGCAACATATTTGTGAGCATGTACGTATGAATGTTCCTGCTCTTATTCTCACCATCTGTAAACATTTTAGTAAAATCTAACTTGCAAATATCAGAGTTCAAGGTAGGCCACATTCAAACTGTGCACTCATTTGATCAACTATTTCTAGTCATAGCAAATCTACTTACGGTTATGAAAATGAAGTTTCTGCTTCATGTTACATTCCCTTGGAAGCTGTGTTGACTTGTCATGGCAAATCAGACAACTTGGAATCAGGCAAATGGTCCAATTATGGCCTAAAGTCAACCAAAGCACAGAGAAAATTCATGGAAAAGATTAAGTATTACAACACAATCTTTGGCTGAAGATCATCTCCTTCAGGGGCTGGAGTTAAGCACATGAGAGCCACTGCAGAGAGTCGCTTCCTGTTGGGTAGACTTATAAACACTAACCAAAAAAAAAAAAGGTTTAGCATCATAATACCTCTAAAAAACAGATGTATCCCTTCACCACAAATTGCCACTTGAGACACTGTAGAGCAGTGCTAATCTTGGGTCTCTGGTTTCTGCTGCCTAAAAAAAATTGCGAGACACTCAACACCCCTGTTTCCAAGGCCAACAGCCATGTAGTAATAATGGGAAGCAGCTGTGAAATGAATACTTTGGCAAAAGTACTTATAAAAAGACTCATGATCATGCATTTGGTCATGCTCAGTTGGTCTTTAGAAGAACATTTCAACAGAGTTGGGGGTCCATTTTAATTAAATCTCTTTTTACCGAAAAAGAACCCAGAGCAAAATCCAGTACAATGTACGATGACTTTGACTGGCTAAAGCAGTCATTTGTCAGCCATTGGTTCTCATAAAATATCCTCTTTGAATTTTAGTGTAAAGAGAATATCAACGGTGGAGAGATGGCAGTGTTTGCTTCGCGAGCAGGCCCCGGCCCATGCTGGCACCCTGCATGCTTTACTTGCTACACCTGTCATGAACTTCTGGTGGACCTCATCTACTTCTACCACAATGGCAATATCCACTGCGGCAGACATCATGCAGAGCTTCTAAAGCCACGGTGCTCAGCATGTGATGAGGTGAGAATATACACTTGTAATAACCAATACACAAAAAAACAAACCTGTCCAAGAAAGAAAAATAATTCCACATCTTTTTACAGATTATCTTTGCTGATGAGTGTACCGAAGCTGAGGGTCGTCACTGGCACATGAAACATTTTTCATGCTTTGAGTGCGAGACTATTTTAGGAGGACAGAGGTACATCATGAAAGATGGCCGACCCTTCTGTTGTGGATGCTTTGAGTCATTGTATGCAGAGTACTGCGAGGCCTGTGGGGAGAATATTGGTGAGTTTCATAAGGCAACACAGACACTGAGCAATCCATCTGAAAGGCCACCTTCTTGCAAGGTTTTGCTCCAATCTGGTCCAACATACCTGCTTAAGAATATAGAGTAATCCCAAACATTTGGAGTAAAGTTGGAGCAAATATCTCCTAGAGCAGTGTTTCTCAACCACGTTCCTGGGGGACCAACAGCTCTGCACATTTTCCATATCTCCTTAAGCAAACACATCTGATTTAGATCATCAGCTCACTAGCAGAGACTGAAAGACCTGTGATGGGTGTGACAGACAAAGGAGACATCCAAAACATGCAGTGTTGGTGGTCCTCCAGGAACGTGGTTGTGAAACACTGTGCTAGTGGATGGCTTACCAGTAGCAGTAATGAAAACCTGTTGCATAAATATGTAGCCGATATATTACAGCTTTTCTCACTTCTTGATTTACCTTCATACAGGAGTCGACCATGCTCAAATGACGTACGAGGGTGTACATTGGCATGCTACTGACAAATGCTTTTGTTGTGCCCAATGTAAAACCTCCCTGTTGGGCTGTCCCTTTCTTCCAAAAGATGGTCGGATCTACTGCTCTAAGGACTGTAGCCTAGGTGAGGATGTCCATGCTTCTGATTCTTCAGACTCAGCTTTTCAGTCCGCAAGATCACGGGAATCTCGACGCAGCATTCGAATGGGAAAGAGTAGTCGCCCTACAGAGCAGTGCCAGCAGACAAAACTGTATACAACAACAGATTACAGGACCTCTAGTCTATGTGGCGACAACACGGAGACAATGTGTCATCAGCTGGAGAGAATTAACTTTACAGAGGACAACTACTGGAGAGAGCGAGATGAGCAAGAAGCCCCTGAGGACTCTGTGGAAGATTGGGCTGAGCATGAAGACTACATGACTCAGCTGCTCCTGAAATTTGGAGACCGTGGTGTCATCCACACGGAGGACACCAGGGCAGCAGAGCCATGGATGGTGAAAGACACTGAAACCAACAGAACCAAACCAGAAATAAAGATAAGTGGCCACAATTTGGCAAGTAAGAAGCACCACACCGAGATGTATTGGGCCCAGTCTCAGGACGGACTTGGAGACTCTGCCTACGGTAGTCACCCAGGCCCAGCTAGTGCCAGAAAGATACAAGAGCTGGAGATGGATCAGGGAACAGTGCCTGGATTCTGGTCTGAGCCAAGGCAATGGTATGAAGACTCATTAGAGTGCATTACAAGTGAACTTCGGAAGGCAGAACACAATATTGGAGATTCAATGGATTCTCTAGCTCTTTCAAATATTACAGGTAAGAATGTCTTCTTTAAACAGACTCTACAAGAGTCTCGCAATTTTTGTTTCTTCTTAAATTTAGATTACTCACAACATGTCTTTCCTTTTTTCAGGAGCTTCAGTGGATGGGGACAGCAAGGACAGACAGACCATGTACTCTCTCCAAAACATGAAAGACCAAGAGAGAGAGATGGAAGAGTGTGATAACATTAGTAACGTGGGCACACTAAACTCCTCAATGCTCCACAGAAGTGCTAATTCCCTGAGGAGTTTAAACTCTGAGCTAGACCATGAGGAGACACTGGGGCAGGGAGCAAGAGAAGATGACGAAGAGGACAGAATACCACCATATTTTGGAGCAGAACCCCCATCTCCACTGAATCTTCCAGTGCTGAGAAGGACCAAGTCACAATCTCAGCCCCAATCCAGACCTCAGCAAGTGAAGTTCTCTGATGATGTTCTGGACAAAGGATATTATGGTGCACTGGGCTTAAGGCAACCACCAATGAGCGAGAGGACACGCAGGAGGACCTATCACATGGAGGAGGAGGCGGCAGCAGCAGCAGAGAGACGTCCTGCTAACAGACATCACCACAAACGCAGGCACAGTCGGAAAACGCGTTCAGAAAATGCATTGCACCTGCCTTCCAAAAATCGTGGAAAACTGCATGTTGTGCCTCAGGTAATCAGCTCAAACATGCCAGAGCCCCGGAATGGTATTCTACTAAATCACTCAGCACACAGTCAGCACCCTTATCATCAAGCCACCTCAGACTTTCCTCAGCAGGGTATGGTCCGACTGGACCAATTCCAGGACTTTTGTGATGATGATGAAGAAGATGATTGGTGTTCAACATGCTCTTCTTCATCTTCAGAATCTGAGGAGGAGGGATTCTTTCTTGGTCAGCCAATCCCTAAGCCCCGATCCCAAAGTTTTCACTATTATACGGAGGACTATCCGACTCGGGTCACGGCTTTAACGCCTCCTTTTGGCTCAAGGACCAAACTGAAAAAGAAAGGTCACAAGGGAAAGAACTGCATAATTTCTTAGACTGAAGACTGCCTCTGTTGCAGCTGGAATAAACTCATGCCTGATCCTACAGAAGATGGAAAGTTCTCTTTACAAACACTGAGAGCCAGTTATGTTGCTGTTGTACAAACAATGAAAGTAACATGTAAGATTTCCTTGTACATTGTATTCCCAAAAGCAAAATAAGAGTAGCATGTAGACTAACTAAATAATTATTTAATAGTGCAAGCAATGTATATTTGTTAAATTAAGATTGGAATACTGATATTTTTATATCCAATTATGTAAAATGAGTAATTTCCACAATTTACTGACCTGAGATGGAGTTTTTATGATTATTAATGAACTAATTGAGGTTTGCTGACCAGGGATTTGCAAATGCAAAATATATATGCACTATTCATGCGTGATGCCCTCGTTATGTTACTCTACAGGTGTAATAAGTGCACCCTTTAAGATTTCTCTGTCCATGATGTGTTTATGCGCTTAAACAATGTTAGGGGAATCTTTCCCCTAGTATATACACAATACACCACAGGTAACCATACTATCCTTTTTATCGTTGAGATGTCAATAAAATATTTCAAGAGAGATTTAAAACATTCCCTTGCAACTTGATTTTTTCCCCCCAATGGCTTCTTGAGAAATAATACTAAAAAATGTATCACCAAACAGCAATTTTATTTAATTACAAACATGAAACCATAAAAAGGGCTCATTAAATCAAAAGGAAACATGCACTGTGGTAGTTTCAACACTCTTTAATACTCTACAAAGAAAAAAACTACATAAACACTTGTGTTGGGGTTTCATAATATGATGACTGGAAAGGTTAATAATAATAAAAAAAGGTGAAAATGTTTTACTGTCAGTTGCACAACTTAACATAACTACAAATAGCAGCAATTAGCTGAACCCATAAAGATTATGTTTCATAATTCATCAAATTGTCATTGTGACTTTAAGTGTCTTGATTGGCAACATCATAGAACCCTTTCGATTTAACCATACTTGATCATGACAACAGTCATCATTCAATAAATCTCCCCAACGGGTTAATAAACCTCTTTAGTTTCCGTAATGAACGAGAGACAGTGAAAACCCTCCTGTGTCATTACTTACTTTATGCTTACCATCTCATTTTTTTTATTTTATCCACCTCCTCAAAGGTTACAAAGAGTTTATACAACCTAACAACTAATTTCAGTGGATGAACGGGACTGCATGAAGGAAATATTTAAAGATGTTTTCGTTTGTTGTGTACCAGGAAGTGTGGAGACAAAGTACACATTGTACAATGGCTTTCACATAAATGACATCCTTTCACATAAATGAGATCCTTTATATAAACAATAAAGGAGTACAGGTTCAGAAAAAACAAACTTCAGGAAAAACGAGGCCACCTTAGACAGCAGGTTCGGGCTGTCGTACCACCTCGTCGAGTTCAGCAATGAAGTGTTGCAAGTCCTCAAGACATCGCTCACGGATCTCGATCAGGTTCTCTTTCAGTGGGTTTTGCAGGTGCTTCTCTAAGCTAGGTTCCTTGGCCACCAGCATCTTCACCACCATGCCAAACGTCTCGCAGTCCTGACGATAGACCTATAGAGCATACAGGGCAATGACATAATTAGAATTCAGGAAAAATTTACAACACGATGACTTGAGAACATTCATAGTAAATCAACATATAACATTATATGTTCATGTCTCAATGATCTTAGTGGAGTTTACTCTACTAGTTTATTCCCATTCCCATTTGTTTTGTCTGTGTGTTTTTTGACTCTCAAAAGAGTCTGTTATGAATGATCAAGGACTACAGTTTCATCAAAGAAACATATTAATTTTCTACTGAACATAGAAAGTCACCTACATCATTGATAGCTCATTTTAATTCTGAATAACATGACTAGGGTTGTCAAAACTATTGACTACTGACATTTTAAAAGCATCCACCTTCGGCTAACATTTAAATTCTTAAACAGCTGATTGGCCACATTCATATCCGTTGAGCATGTAAACACAATCAGCAGTCTTTCAGAATATGCTCAAGAGTGCACAAATGCTAGAAGAAACTGGTTCCGAAGTCAATACTATTGACAACCCTACACACCACTGAGCAAAATGTTCAGTTCTACACACTTCATTGGCCCTAGACAAAGATGAAACATTAATCTAGCAATCTATTTAATCTTAAGTGTTGCCAGACATGACATTGGTCCAATCCCAGTTCTGTTTTTGTACCCCTACCCCTTCCTCTTGGCCCTTGAAACAAAGCGTGAAGAGCTTCAAAATTTACCCCTAAGAAATGGGACACCACTACACCTGCACATGTCATCGTGATCTCTTGCTTCGTATGAGATCGACGATCGCGACTGCTGTAGTTAATCCAGTTGTGTTATTTTGTTTGATATTTATTATCAGGAAATCACTGAAGGCGTAAATCATGTTATAATGATATAATGTGGCAATAAGCTCGTAACTGTACTGTGCATTTACACCATCACCATATCTATGTAAACACACAAAAACAACATTAACATTATAGCGGACATTGTAAAAAGCTAATTGTGGGACTGCAATACAGGAGTTATTATTACGCATTACAGAAAGAGAAATTTAGCTATATTTAAACTTTATTTTTTTTTAAAAAGCATGACGGTAAAGCATGAACGCTGTTATGAATGTATTAAAACATATGCTTGTTTGTCATAAAGATTCGTAATAATGATAAAAGATACAAATTTTTGCATATCCTGACCTCCGTGTGCAGCCATGCTGCTGTTGTAGATGGTGCATTGTGGAAAATTTTCTTACCCCTTGGTTTCGAGTGTGGTCTTGAAAAATCTCCCTTTCGAGGGGCATCTGGTCCTTCCCCTTGCCCCTACACCTTCACGCTAAAGAGAATTGGGACACCCCTACCCCTTCACGTGAACACACAAAACGAGGGGTAGGGGTAAGGGGAAGGGCTAAGGGGTATAACTGGGATTGGGCCATAGTATGAAAATCTCATAGAACCATCGATAAAAGCCTTTTGAATATTCTGTTTGGAGAAGACACGGATGGAGACAAGGATGGAGAGCAGTTTTGTTGTATATTTAAGTGAAGGCTCTGTCTTTCTGATCTGCCATTCAGACGACAGAACAAAGCCCCAAACCAAAACTCTCAGAGCTCGGTTATGTTTACTGTGGTTGGATAATCAAACACTTCTGGACATCAAAGCCATGCTTCAGACCCAGGGGAGTCTGCATAACCTCTGCAATTACCTTCACTCACACACAACCCTTAGGACATGTAACTTATAGCAGCAGATGATATCTTAAATTTACTCTACAATTTACATCAGGAGATATAAATCAGGCCATCACAACTTTACGATGGCATAGAGCAACACAATATGGCCAACTAATGAGAAACTTAAAAGAATCTGATGCTTTCTCAACATAGTTTCCGACATATTGCATAACCATGAAGTAACATCTGGAAGTACTTAAAATATTACAGGAATAGAAAACTTACACAGTATAATAATAATAATAATAATAATAATAATAATAATAATAATAATAATAATAATAAAGACAATTCATATCCTCTGTGATTCTCACTACCTGCCTTCACAAGCTTTTTATCTGAAAAGAAACGTGCCCACCCAACTAATTGTGCTGACTAAGAATTTCTCTCTTTTTTTTTTTTTGCAGCAAGCTCCTCATTAGCTTTTCACATCAGGCCTCTTTCCCATGGCTGAGTCAGGTTCTAGTAAAAATGAGATCACCTGGTTCCAGGAATCACCAAAGCCCACACACAAAGCCCTGAGTTCTTGTGTGAGAACTGCCTCTAATAGTCATTAAGCCGAAGAGGTTCAGTGAGAAGACTCTAATAGTCAATTAGAACATTCCAGAATAGAATGGATAAATGATGTAGAAAGGAAGCTCTTAGGAGCCTAAGGCTGCAGGTTAAGCAGACTGCATATAGAGTGTGTGATTGTTTAAACTGCATTAATGTGCAACCAAAAAAAATGGTTTCTGGAGCAAGAAACTGAACGGTAATGATGGAATGGTACAATATGTATTTAGGCTTCTAATGCATATTATGTATTGTACAGTTGCAAAATTAGTCCAAATGATTAATCGTTAATTTATAACTATTGAATTCTTTTAAAAATATTGCACAAGTGTTTCTTAGCAGAGATCTAATAACTAATTCCTTTCGTCTTTGTCATGTTGACAGTATGTAATATTTTACTAGTTATTTCACAACTAATATTTAACTTGAATTGCAATTTTAAGGCTTAACTAGGTTAATTAGGTTAACTAGGTAAGTTAGGTTAATTAGGCAATACAGTCATTGGACAACAGAGTTCTGTTTGTTCAGTTGGGGCTAATAATATTGACTCTAAAGATTAATAAAAAATTAAAACAATAGTAATATTGACCTTGGTGGTTTTTAATATATTAATATGTATTCCAGCTAGGGCTGAACGATATTGGTAAAAAACATGACATTGCCATATTTTCATTCACTGCAATATACATTGCGATATAAATGGAATTTCACCAGATGACTTGAATAGCATGTAAAAAGTTCAGAATTTTAGATAGATTGAAATGATTGTGGATTGATTTTGTATTGAATGTATCTGCATAAAATATAAAAAAAATAACAAGCATAATTTAACACAACAGACAAAAGATGCAAATAAAAAGTGATTTATAACTTTCTGGGGAGTCAAAGAGTATTCAGAAGCAGAAATTAAACAATCACTGTATAATAACAACACTATATTGTTTTAAGTACAAATGTACAATTAACCTTTGAGCTAGAAACGTTTAATTCATTGTGCCCAAATGTTAAGTTTGCTCAAAATTCTTACAGTCAGGCCTTGCAAATAATAAACTTTCCCTCAAAAATACCTCCACTATGTTGTTAACTGTAATGTCTGGTCAACTATAATCCCAACTACATTGCAGATCCCTGCGATATGACTATTGCGGACTCGCACATTGTGATATCGATGCTGAAACAATATATTGTGTAATCCTAATTCAAGCCAAACTAAAAGGGCTTTCTCCAGAAGAAAAAAAAAATGTACACCAGTCAGGAAATAACTGAAAATTAATCAAAACTTCATAATATTTAGCTTCAACTGTATTATTACGAGCTTTAAAATAGCATGCTAAAGAAGGGGGTAGTGATGAAATTGCAGCAAATATTTCCCAACATTCACCAGTTACAGTGTAGTTATACACAAAGCAATACTTAAAAATAAGTCTGTCATACCAAGCAGCATTCTGTTGCTCATTACAGTAAATCTATCTATAAAACCACATGAGGTGAACATTTTGTCCTTCTAACAGATTCCTATAAAAATAACATGACTTCAACTATGAACACCGGTTTAGCTAGAATAAAATTAACTCTCATTTGTCTACCACAAACAAACATCTCAATTTGTTGAGCATTAACTGTATAAACAAGCACAAACCCTTAAAATTTGAGGTGCCATTTAGGCATTTAACACAAATTGTCCGGCATAAATACTGTAAGCTAAGAGAAGAAACCAATAGCTGCTTATGCAAGAGAAAGTCAGGTAACACTTTATTTTAATGGTCCATTTGAGTATTAGTAGACTGTCTGCTTAATATCGGTTAACACTGCTTCTTTAACAGACTTTTAACTGACTATAAGTTACATGTCAACTTGTTCTAACCCTAACAGTCTACTTATAATCTAATGAGAATTAGTTGACATGTAGATGAAATGGAACTTAAATTCAACAAACGGACCATCAAAATAAAGTCTGACTGAAAGTCGGTACATAAGACTACCCTGAACAACTGCCCGAGAGTCTGTGTGGGCATTAACTATATGTGTGGCCTAGAATTCAGTTCAGATTAGATGAGAAGCGGGGGTTATGGTATCGTTATCACAATGTCATCTGAGTATAGTGAAAAGAAAACACGCCTAAGCTAAAAATAAAGCACCGCTAAACTCCGTGAGGAGGGCTAACTTGAAGCAGAGGCTAACAGGAAGCTCTTAAACAATCAAATTTAGCCCCTGCTGCTTTATAACAATTCGATTAATCGTTTTTATAGCATTAGTTATGATTCATGAAGCTAATTTTAGGGAAAACGTTCACCCGCCGCTGTGTCCTGTTATGAAATGTTTTAAAAACCTTGTGCACACAAATCCACTCAGTGATTTAATAATTCATAACAATGCCAAGAACGCTGGGAAGTTATTTCCTAGAGTTAGTTCTAGTTCCATACGCTTCCTGCGAACCCCACCTCTGCTACCCCATCAAACAGGAAGACTGAATGGGACCTCGAGAGAGTGTGTGTGTGTGTTATTGTTAAGCCTTTCATGTGTCATTTTTGTACTCTGGGAGGCTGATTCAAGATAGCAAAGAATTATTCAGGAAGGGTGGGACAAGGAGGGAAAACTGGGAAAGCATCTTTAAGCTAATAACTTTCAGAGTGGTTCTCCTAAAGTTCAATTCGAGTTTAGCATGATGAAAGTCCATTTTATTATAGAAAAATTTAAAAGATTATATTTTGGTGTAGGAATTTTAATATAATCAGCTGTGCCGAAAGCAAAATAATATTAGACTAAAATAATATTAGCTATAATAAGCTATACACAAGCTAGCTCAGCAAACAATTTTGTGTTTAATAGTCGTCTAATAGACATCTAAACTTAGACAGCTTGGCAAAAACAAGGCTAAACTTGGGCTGTCAGTGAAAATCCGTCTAAGAATAGCCCAAAACTAAATTAAAGTTGTCAAATAGACAGATTGGACAGACTTTATATGTGTAGTCATTCTGTTTATTTGATTCTTAGACTTCTATTAGATTTTCACTGACAGTTCAAATTTAGCCTTGTTTTAGCCAAGACGACTATGTTTAAGATGTCTATTAGACACCTATTAGACATCTAAGAATAGTCCAAAACTAGACTAGTCGTCAAATAGACTGATTAGACAGAATTTGTATGTGTTAGTCATCAAATAAACAGAATGTCTACACATATTAAGTCTGTCTAATCGGTCTATTCGACGACTAGTCTAGTTTTGGGCTATTCTTAGATATCTATTAGATTCACTGACAGCCCAAATTTAGCCTTGTTTTAGTCAAGATTACTACGTATAGATGTCTATTAGACATCTATTAAACCCAAAGAATAGTCCAAAACTAGTGTATAGTCGTCAAACATACAGATTAAACAGACTTTGTATGTGTAGTCAATCTGTTTATTTGATGACTAGACTAGTTTTGGCGTATTGTTAGACGTCTATTAGATTTTCACTGACAGCCCAATTTTGGCCTTGTTTTAAGCCAAGTCGACTATGTTTAGACGCCTATTAGACATCTATTAGACATGTTTTATAAACAAAAATTGCTTGCTGGGAAGCTAGCTATAGCTAACATCAATAAAAACAATGACATTTTCTAAATTAGACTGTATTCTATCAAATAATTGGCTGCACATCCATAAACCCAAAAGGCATTCATTTATAATTTGCTAGCATATACATTTAACTTTAATGGGGGGGAAATAGGTCTTGGTAATGCCTGTAATCTGAAACAGGAGCATCTAAAACATAAGCATGAAAACACAGTCGTTGGGGATGACTGTGTATGAGTATTTTATTTTATTTGATCTGACATATTTAGATCAGAAACATCAAATAGGATTAAAGAAAGATGGAATCAAACATCCCTGACGGACCTGAAAGCTTTGCTTCAGACCCAGATTAAGCCTCACCGTGGACTGCAGAACTATCACAACAAAGATGCCCTACTTACAACGCTTTAGCAGTAAGGAATTCAGGCTTGTTAAAATCGCACGGGCTCATCTGTAAAATAAACGTCTTGCTGGTCAAAACAAAACATTCGAGAGCCAACTAGATTCCTCTTTAAGCATGACTGGAACTCAACTTGTTTGAAGAATATGCTCACTGTTGGGAGGAAGTTCATCAAAAAAATAAGAGCATACAAACAAATGGATAAAAAAAAAAAACAATAAAAGCTCTTATAGTAATAGCTCAATAGTATATAGTTAGTAAAATGACACTTCATTGCAAATCTATATGACTTTATGTATAATATAATACATTTGAAGAATTGTTAGACACTCTTTTCCATTTAATTAGTCCAAATGCAGATAAAAACGTGCAAATCTGACAGCTAAAAAGATGCATATTCATATCGCATGTTTTTAATGTATTAGGAAAAAACAACATGCTGTATAGTATCTTCATTTCGGTCACTTTTTCATCTTTTTTTCTCAGCACTTCTACTGAAGTGTTTAGATTTGCCCTGAATGCACATACTTCAGTGGCAGTATGTGGATGCCTTTCAGGCCAAAGCCTGTTATTTTAGAGTGTGTTTTTTTCTGTTTAAGTGTCCACCAGATGTTTAGCTTTTCCCTCAATCTGGTCTAGCCATCTCTGTACTCTGCACCCTTTTTCAACAAACGTTTGCGGGCATTCACTAAGATATGTCAATAATTTATGTACACTTTCAAAAATGCTGGGTTTTACACAGTTCAAAACACAAAGTAAACAAATTTAAGTGGATTGAACGTAAATCAATTAAGAAAAAAATCTCAAGAATTGAGTCGTTTCAGCTCATTTTAAAGTATCTTGAACAAGCAGCAGAAATATTTTTTTTTGCATAGAAAAAGGCACCCAAGTTCAAATTCAAACCATGTACTCAAAACTCTAATTTGTTTTCGATATGTAAATAACCCAATAAAGTTCAAGGTTGTGTCAAAAGCCGACAGTTAAAATCTTGCAGCGTCAGCAGCTATTGAGCCGAAGGCAAGCGCTCAATAGGAGGGCTGGTGCAGCACTCCTGGGGGATCTCATCTCTCTTTTAATAGAGCCAGTAAAAAGACAGAGGAGAGAGCAGGAACTTTATTACCATCGTTTTGAACTTGTATAGAAAGCAGAGACACTAAGGTGCCTATTTATCACCTTACTAAATGCAATGGCCAAACAGAGGTCAAGAGCAAAAATACATGAAAGTAGTAGCACTCAAAAGTACTTCTAGCCCAACATGAAATCAAAATTTACAGTTTGCATTAGATATGTTTTCATCCAAATTTTTTATGCGCATAAAAATACGCTTGATGGAAAAACGGCAAGATGGGCATAAACTTTGAAAACGTGCATAACTGAGCGTTTGCGCATAACTGAGTAGGATAAACTTTTAATTCGATAAAAAATGATGTGCATAAACTAAGATGGAAACACTTTTACTAAACAAATTCCAGCATGCGCATAAAAAAAAGGTAATGTGATTTTGTTATAAGAGATCATGTGATGATGAAAATGTGTGTAAATGGACAAACCAGCAGGCTGAGCACACTACAAAACATCTGAAATGTTGTTTTGGTCATTCTAAAATGCCTTCCTGTTTCAGTATGTGTTATTTTATTATTAAATACCTCCAGAACTGTCAACTGTCCACACCTCCAATCGCCACCATGTGTTCATTATGTGTCAGCATCGTCTTTTGAGGCGCAAGTCATTTATTAAATGAAGAAAAGATTCACGCAGCTTCTCCTATAACAGCAAATTCTGCGTTCACTGTTGATATTTGGCGCCAGTTTGTCAGTAAGGGACGATTTTGTTCTCTTTGACTCGTTGGATGGAAACGCTGCTTTATCTTTTATGCGATAATCCAGAACCAATTGCGTGGATCAAGGAAAATAAATATATTTATGCTTTTTTGGAGTCAAACACTTTGAACAACGCTTGAACAAAATTTAAGACCTCGTAAAAATGCGATGAAGACTTTTTTAAACCTTTTAAGGGCCTTTTTTTCCTCCTAATTGATTTATCAACTTTTAATACCTTTAAAGACCCCGCAGACACCCTGACTAATGATTATTTCTAATGGCCAGGTTGGGCCAAAGGATTTTATTTTGTCTTGCCACCAAATGTAATTATTTCTTAGAAATGAATGTGTGAAAACAAGAAAAATCTAGTTGTGCACACTTTTTTTCCACATAATACGCTCTTTTTGACAAAAAAATGACAAGTTTAACATTAAAAGCATATTTATTGTGGAGGCAATCACAATCAAAACTTTTTAATAAAAAAAAAAAAAAAATTAATAAAAAAATAATCAAAACAAATTGTTGGCTTTTGGTCCAAATTGATTTAGCATAACTTCTAGTCAACCTATTCAAGACTATTTATAAATATTATGTCTAGTATGACTTCTGTAAAGAGTTTTTGTACGAATGGAAGATAACGTAAAGGGGTATATTGCTCTGTTATTATTATGAGGAACTGTGTAATTGTTTTTAGTTTTCTTTCCCTGGGAATTGGGCAATTAATTTGTGGAAACTGCTGTAAAACATTTTTAACAGCTATTGTAAATTCTATCTCTTTGCAATAAATAAAACTTTAATATAAAGTTAAATATACAAAAAAAAGGTTTTATAAAGATGGATTGTTGGTGATTGGATGGATGTCAGCCTGATTATGTAGCTTTACTTGGACAGAGGAAAATTAAGACCTGTTTAAAATGATTTAAGGCACACAACACAATATTTCAATAAATTTAAGACTTTTTAAGACCTAAAAATTTGTTTTTGAACTTTAAGACATTTTAAGGCTTTTTAAGACCCCGCGGATACCCTGCTTATTAATTCGCCTAAAAAAGAAACCGCTACTAATAGCTAACTATTTCTTAATCTCTGGCAGCCCGATTAATAATGAACAGCCATTAAAATAAGTGATTGTTTAAAACTAAAATGACAACACACACTTCCCACTTACTTCAGACACTATGGAAATTAATGAACAAAAGCAAAATAAGGTATTTCTCACCTTTTCAATTTCACGAGCCTTGGCAGCAATAGCTTGAGCTCGTCTCTCTTGAAAGTCGTCCATGACGGAGGAAGCTTCATCCACGGGGGCTGGGACTTCCTCTGTGGGTACTTCCACTGAAGTTATGTCCTCCTGCAGCACACAAAAATCAAGCATTTTTAATGATTAGTTTAATACAGAGATACAGTCAAGGGAAAATACACTGATATTAAATTATATTAAACATCACCTGAAAATAGTGCCCATCACAAAACTCTACACTTGCACCACCAGTTAAAATCCACATATTATGATTGCGCTTCCTGCAGCCATAGTACGGCAGCAAAGTTCCTTGATTATTACGCCAGAATGAGAGTATAGATCCATCGGTCTTAGTGCATGATGTAGCCACAGAATAGTCAAACATTAAATTGTTAAATTATTCAAAACTGGACATTTTTAAGCTATATACTAATGGTCTAATCCGTCTCAATGATCAATGCTCAGCTATGCTAAAAATACTCCCACCAGGAGAATGACTAAATGGATTCAAATGGTAAAACTCTACTTTTTAACTAGGGGAGTTTTCCTTTAAGGAACGTCGGAAAGAGGGATGCTTTTTCCAGCTAAAGAGAAAGGAGGCAGATTGTTTTCACTATGTGACAGAATGGAAACAAGGCTCTGTCTATTTTCATTCACAATTTGGACCTCAAGATATTTGGCTCGGACTTATTAGTCCAACAACAATCATTTGTTCTATTTGGGGCGGAAAATATATATGCAAGATCTCCACAAGCATTATAAACAAATATGAAGCCACCACAGCGAAATGCACACACTGCATCTGTTCTTTGTTCTTCAAGCAATGAATCTCCAAAACAAGCGTGTTTGTTGAACTTAAGAGACCGCCTATCAGGCCTAGTTTACACTGGAAAAGCCTTTTCATCTAAGGCACAAGGTTATGGCTTATGCCCCATGAACAGAGCGATGGAAGAAGATCAAAGGCTCAAAGACTGAGACGTCCACCAAGCAGAAACAACTTTCATCAGCACATGGTTCAGAGGTGAATCGAAGTGATCAAACAAATGAAAGACACGCAGGTTCTTTAATAAGGCATTTCATGTTGCTTCGACTTGGAAGTGAAGCTTGATACATGCGTTCAATCAAAACACTGATGACTGAAAACCGAGACAAAAGAAACAAATATATAAGTGTCTTCATATGACGAAACTTTTGTAAAAAAACAATGTCAAATATGTATACAATTATAATATTTCATTAATAACAAAGACTTTAGAACACACAAGACATGCCACTCGTATATTTTTGAATGGGGAAAAGTGTAATATAGTTTGGGTCAATATAGTGAATAAAGCCCCACCGAGTCCATCATCGATCACTATATGGGGAATAAAGCCTGCCTTCTAGTACAGGAGCCAATCATCGATTGCTTAACTGACGATACTCCAGGGGAGGGGCTCGGACCAAACAAGTTCCTGCAGATTTTGTGTGATTTGGATGTTTAGAAATTAAACTAAAGACACAGTTTTTTCATTTTATATGCTAGATTTATATTGGTAAGCTTGGCAAGCAGTTTTGGAGAATTTGATGTTTGCCTGAGCATACTGCCCGAGAGGTGTTTAAAAAATGGCCACAGAGTGAAATGACTTGCCTTAAAGGCACTTTATTAATAACCACTTGTTTAATATCCATTATGTAATATTTTATCATACATTTCTGTTTATATAACACATTCATTTTATTTGAGTCCATCATCGATCACTATATGGCGAAGAAAGCCTGCCTTCTAGTACAGGAGCCAATTATCGATTGCTTAACTGATTACAAAAAAATCTACTGAAATCTATGGATTTCTATGGTGTGGGCCTAACTATGAGTAAGTTCTTAAGTA
Source organism: Danio aesculapii (assembly GCF_903798145.1). Lineage (NCBI taxonomy): Eukaryota > Metazoa > Chordata > Actinopteri > Cypriniformes > Danionidae > Danio > Danio aesculapii. Next base: position 45,406,621 of record NC_079438.1, read on the forward strand.
AGGAAAGCAGTTTTATCCCACATATCGCTTGATTCAATAAAAAAGTTAAAAAAAAGTTCCTAACAGACAAAAGAATAAAAATGTGTTTTCACAGAGGAGACTGTGATTATTAAAATTAAACAGATTTGTTTGTGGAAAAACAAAAATCATTTTGCTTTGATTTTGTTCCACATATTCGCTTCACCCGATCCCAAAAATAGTTACAAGAGAGGAGCGCAAGAGAAAAACAGTGAAACAAATTTATTCTAGGCTCTCAGTGCTCCCTAGAGTACTTCCAAAGTGCTCAGAGCCTCCGATAAGATCTTATGATAGAGCTGAGAGTTGAGCTAATGGATTTCACCCTCTTTTTTTAGCTAAGCACGGCCTGGGTGGCCCCACGACGTCCACAAACTCTGCTTCAGCGACCCACTGTGCTTTGAGTCAGAACCGTGCTTACAGTGTGAATAAACACGGAACGGACGCCTGCCTTTTATACGCCAAACAGGACCCTTTAAAACCTATCATATGGGGAAAAAAAACAGCAAAGCACAAGCCAACAGCTTTTCAAAATTACTAAAAAAAATCTCAGTTACTAGTGGAAATATGAAGTGTGTTTTTTCACCATCAGCTGAAATGGCAGGCATGTCACACATATTATTATTTTACTGGATGAAAGGGAGTGTTCTGGTAGGCACATCTGTTTGAGAGCTCTGTATATGTGTGTGAGTGTGTGTGGCTCACCTTAGTGGCAGATACGGAGCTATGGGGCGAACCATCTCGTGATGCACTCACGGAGGGGCCGGGGGGCCTTTCCTTGTCTGCAGGAGATGAAAGAGTGGAATCAGTAAGGAAGAAACAAAGCATCTGTTGTAGGACGCTAGCCAACAACGCAGCTATAGTTTGGATGTGGATCAACATCCCCCAGAAAGCCACAGAATAAGGCCTTGCTTGACTCATTTGGTGCCGTAAACGTTTTCGCATGCTGGAACGGGTCCTGCTTGCTTTCCGAACATCCAGCTGGCGTGCAGAACCAGGTGGTTCCCTGACTGCCGATCAGGGCTCTTCCCTGCAGGCAAACCACAGCCAGGTGCCGGCAGTGTCACCCTATGACCCCCTCCGTGTGAGATGTGGGTTCGACACCTAAGGATTCGCTCGGCGAAGGATGAAGGAAAGCTGGCCAAATTGATTTGGAGTGGAGAGAAGCCTGGACCAGACCGTTTAGATTTAAAGAGACTCAAATCCAAATCTCCTCATACACATGAGGTGCTATCTAACATCTGGCAATGGGAAGTAAAAAGGAATGGAAGGAGGAAAGGTTTAACAATCAGACACTCGAACACACGCCTGTGGACGTTTACGATCCCCAGCCAAAGGAAGTGAGAGAAAAGCAGACAAACAAAATGAGGCTCTACGATGGTGCGATTAGCAACGCTTTCTCTCAAGTTACTGTGACTGCAGGCTGACCTTTAACTCGTAAACCCAAGCGAAACAAAATCTCCTTGTGGTGAGCCGTAAAACTTCCTTTATCAGGATTCAAAAGGAGTATGATTTTCCTCTTCTGTGTTTGGGTTTTTCTAAAAATATTAAATTGTACCTCAGCCAACAATTCCCTACAAACTTTAAAAAGCTTGGGGGCGGTTTTTTTATTTAAAGGATGTTATAAAACCCACAATAAACCGATCAAAGGTGACAGTAAAGACAATCATAATACAAAAGTAACAAAAGGTTTCTATTTCAAATAAAATGTGTTTGTTTGGACTCCATGTGCATTAAAGTACAAAACAAATTCTAAAAAAACTATTAAGCAGACTGAAGACTGCAGTAATTTAATTCATGTTTATTTCTATAGAGCTTTTAACATGTAGATTGTGTCAAAGCTTAACATTCTAAGTTCTAGTAAACTGAAACTGTGTCAGTTCAGTTTTCAGAGTTGAAGTTCAGCTTAGTTCAGTTCAGTGTGGTTTTTAATGGCTAAAGCAGCTTCAGCTTTGTCATGAAAGGGATTTATTCCATTTTGTAAATATATTAAAATCAATTTTATAAGATATTTGTACAAAAATTTCTTATGATTTATGCTTTACTGTATTTTTGAATAAAATAAATGAATTGTTGGCAAGCGTAACGAACATATTTTAATGAAAAAAGACAAAAATTCAATCTAAAGTTTGAAGATTGTAGTGTAACCTGGCATGGGATGATAACCATATTCCAAGTATACCGCGGTTTGGAAAAGTCAAGGTTTTAAAACCGTCAAAATTTCCTGCAATACTGTTCCTAAGGTATGTCCATGATTTTTTTATTAACTTTTTTTTTGTTTGTTTTGTAGGACAACAGTATCTCCAGCAGAAAAGTAGATATCCAAAGATGCTGTTTTAAATTGCAAAAAAAAATCTGTTTTTGAAATAAATGAAGACAGCAGAAGTCAATGACTCATTTGAATGATTTAGTCTGACATGTTTACTGTTACAAAATATTTCAAATGTTGCTTACAATAAAATACATCGTGCTTAAAAGGGAAAAAAAGTTATTTTTTTTAACCAGACATTTAAAAATAATATTTTTTGGTAGTAATTACAATACTGTGAAACCGTGATATTTTTATCCAAGGTTATAATACTGTCAAAAGCTCATACCGGCCCATGCCTAAGTGTAACTGTGTTATGCATCAATTTTTCTTTTATTTATTTTGGCAGATATCCATGTAATATCCAGAAAAAAAGTCAAACCATGTGGTTGTTTACTCTGTGATCAGGTCCACCTGTACATCAAGTTCAAAACATACATATTTATGATATTTTCTCCCAAACAAGGCATTCATAACAAAAGAGACAGTCAAATGGAGCTCATCAATGACTATATCTACATAGACATCAGTAATTGAATTATTTGCCTTAATCCGAATAAGCCAATAATATGATTAAGGTGTTTACATGAGTTGCTTTTTGAAGGTTTCTTTCATTATCCCGTTTAAACGTTATAGCAAATAATTCAAATAACGTCATAGCGTCACCAGGCTATCCACATTTCCTCTGGAGATTCATGTAATTTCGGGTGTTTTATTTTTTTTATTTGTCAACTTTAACTGCAGTTTGGCAGTTTCCCTTTCATTCAGGCCCCCCGTGACAAACGAGATATTAGATGCGAGTATACACTGCTGGAAGTTTTAATGGAATTTGATACCACACACTGTATGGGGAAAAAAAAACCTTTGCATTTCGCGATGCAAGTGTCTGTGGTCCTTCACTGACTCAGAGAATAGTGTCAAACAGCTGTGTGTGTAGACTATCCAGATGCAAAATGTGACGAAAATCCTACATGACGCTAATAGTTTAAGGTGTTTACATGTCTGTACTGCACTTTAATAATGTGACTAAAATCGGCATACTTCACATCTTAATTCGATTTTAGTTCTTAATCAGATTACATTAATCAAAAATCGCTGTTTACATGGTAGACTCTTAATCAGAGGAATGTCTTAATTGTATTAAAATTGGATTATTGGTGTCCATGTTAACATACTCAGTGATGCTATAATACCAGGTGGAAACACGGTCTTTTTGACTGTCAATCCATACAATTCCGCAAGCTCAAATTACATGTGGGCCTTCTAATGCATAACAAATCTGACCAGGTCATCTGTCCCCCTCAAAAGGGTGCAGTTAAACTTACCCGGTGCTCTGCCTGGCCCAAATGGCTCCTCGTATCCTGAAACACATAGAAAAAAAAGAAAATAAGCATTGTAATTTTTAGTGAGCAATAATTCAGGTGTTCCTGATGCACTTCTTTCATCGGCATTAAAGGTTAGATCATATGATCTCATGCAAGCCGTCTCCGTCTTTTCAGGACAGCATAATCTAAAGACAGCCCAAACATGTGCATCTAATATTGGCCGCTCGAAGCGCCTCTCTGGAGCTCATTGCTGAGGATCTCATTATAGAAACAGAGAACAGGGAAACAAACACAGATGGGAGTCTTTATTAGGACAGACTTTGAGTGACATCATCTGCGATCGGAGGTCTGTGGTGGACGCCTGGGTGCAGTCATGTCCAAGCCTGTCTATTTTCAAATACGACGACTCATATCAGACATGTCTGGGAAGCATTTAGGACATTTGTCTAGTTTATATGAGGAATAAAGCATCCAGGGAAAGTCTTTCCACTCCGCAGCTGGGTGCATTAAAATGCGCTCGCGTGCAAATTAGTCAGGAAAGCCTTTAAATCAATCAGCACTTTTCAAATAATCCACGTCAGGTCAAAAACTACAGCGCAAGCTGTGCACTGACCCTTCGCACAATCTACAGTCGGTGTGTCTGGAGGATCCCGCCAATGCAAATTCTCCATAGGAAACGCAGAGAGGCTTGGCAGACTGTCTAGACCTGCAAACACCACTGGTATTAAATCATTACAGAAGCTAGAAATTAAAAATAAATAAAATAATGATTATATATAGTAAAGATTTGTAAACAGTTTACGCAATTAAAGTCTCTGCTCATTTGAACTTTTAATTAATTAAAAGAATGCATCACTGTTTTCATATACAGTGGTCCCTCGCTATAACGCGGTTCAGCTTTCGTGGTCTCGCAGTTTCACCGATTTTTTTTGGTGCAATTTGACATGCTTTTTCTTGTTTACAGCGAATTGTGTTCTGCGTCCTGATTAGCGCATTGTTTTCTGCATCCTAACAGGCTGTAGACCATTGTCAATCAATCTTCTCAGTGTCATGTCTCCTATACACTACAGAATGCATTCAGCTGGCCAAATTTACATAAATCTTCAAATCGCTCGCTGTGTGACACTGAAGTGTTGTGCTGTGTGTTTGCAAGCTTTCTCCCCACAGCATTGACGAAACGTTCTGCATCCTCAAAGACACCTGCGGAAGCACCCAAAAGGCAGAGGAAGATGCTATCCATTGCACAAAAAGTTGGACTTCTGGACCTGCTAAAGGAAGGTAGAAGTTACCTTATTACGTAGAGGTGTAAACCTACACTGGTGTCATGGTTCAGTTACGATTATCATGCCATCAGTTCAATTTGATATCTCAGTGCATTGACTGTGCTTTCCATACACGATTATATTTTACTTCACAGCACAAGAAAAATGTATAAATATATTTCTATTTCTATATTATTTGTAATACAATTTTGTCCTTTAATACAAACAGTCAGAAATGTGCCATTAAATACTCAAGTACATGCACAGAACAACAACATGAGCATTTACAGCAAATAAACAAATGGAAATATCCTGCTTGCTTTATGAGCCCTGACGAGCGAGTTCTTACACCACTATGATTGGTCACGTGCTCAACAGAAAGGGCTGCAATTGGCTCTAACGCTCTGGTGCGGTTCATCGATGAGTGACGCTGATAAATGGCAGTAGCGATCACAGCTGATCCATGATACAACCGGAGGAGAAAAGTCACTCTGCTGACACGCGCTTGTGTCTGGATGCACAAGTATAGCAATAACAGCCGAGAGGAGAGGAAACTTTATGCCAGCAGGTCAAATAGGCCACAGTGAGAGAAATGGAGTTTTCTTTCATTTTCTCAATCGCAGTGAAAGACTGTCCAGCACACACAGTGAATCTGTGTTGTCAAGTAGTTACAGTGTTATAATTACTCGTGCTAGTCTCTCTTGCCTTATGTAAGCTACAACGACATGGCACATATGAGATAAATGACATCAGTACATAATAACCTACTCTGATAATTACTGAACCAATAACGAATTGTCCGCGTCAGCATCGTGGTGCACCGAAGAAACAATTCATTTTGACACCCCTACTATTACGGAATAAATAAATGAAGATCAAATGGCTTTGATCTTTGGTTTCATTCTATAATATTGGACTTATTTTAACCAAACCTTGGACTTTTTTTAAACCTTATCTCTAAGGTTTAAACTTTGAGTGTTAATATATGAGAAAAAAGTGAAAATGTTCAAATCTGTCTGAGAAAAGTGTATAGTAAGGCGTTTTACAGCCTTTAAACATTCATAATAATTGTAAAAAATTAAGATTTCACTTACTGCGGGTCATTTTTAGAACGTAAATCCTGCAAACAACGAGGGACCACTGTAACTATTAAGTAACAGCTGTTTTTAGCATTTATAATATGATGTATTTCTTTAATGCCAATCAGCATCTTAGAATTAATTCTGAATGATCATGTGAAAACTGGAGTAATTTTACATTTATTAGATTACATTTCAAAACACACACACGCACGCACGCACACACACAAAATCTTTCAACTGTGAATAAGTGGAATAAAACAAAATTTAAGGCCCCATTTACATCTAACATTGAGATATACATTCATCAATCTGATCAAGTGAACAACACTAAATCGAAGTGTAAATATGGTCTAAAACCTTTTGAGCGTGTCCACTGTCAATGGATTTGATTGAACTGCATTCATAGTATAAATGCTCATGTAGTTGAATGCATTGGAACATCCACAAAAAACCCATACTCTTTCCCATTGTCCGAACATGTGGTCCATTATGTGACGTTTTGTGAGAAAAAGCACCAAAAAGCTACACACATACTTCGCTACTGCACCAAAACATCATTTCATTCGCTGCTGTTCTGCTAGCTGCATTCAAGCTGTGGATGTGTTCATTCAAAAGTACTCAAGTGTCACACGAATTCTCCTGTGAAAGTGATTTAGAGCATGACGAAATAAGAAAGAAGGGTCTAGATAAAAATCCAAAGACAAGTATAACAAGATGCATTTGAATGAGTGTTTATACAAGGCGGAAACCATTATGCATCTCTGTTAACAATATATGATCAGATCATATGTGAAAAGAAAGAGTAAACATAAGCTTCATACTTTTCCCCTGCTGTGGCGGGAAGGGATGGGCTTTGCTCCGCTCTGGTGAGTAGCTGCGGCTGCTTATGCTAGACCCCGACCGACTGTGAGGTGAAGGTGGGATGTCCCGTCTGGCAGGAGAGCGTTCACGCACAGGAGGAAAAGGAGCCTTTCGTCTCACGTTTTCACGTTCTTCCCTGCAAGACATGAGACTTTTGAGTTTCTGTTGCGTTTTATAAAGTAATATGGAGCATTTTAGATATAAGGATGTGAGTACAAACCCCCGGTCCAGGTTCATGATGGCCTGTATCAGTGTGTCGTCTCCTGCATCAGGGCCAGGCATAGACCTAGGCCCGGGGTACGAACCCTGGACTCGAGCATTCGGTGGAGGACCTGGTCGATTACTGGGTCTAAAATGAAAGGAAAATTAAATAAGCATTAAATAAGACATATATTTGCATTTGCATATTAGTCATTAAATATTTTTACATAAATACCAAACCAAAGCACAACAAAATGAAAATAGCAGAATTAGATTAGATTATTTGTATATAGTGAACAGAAAGACTTATCTTAAATAGAATTTTTGTATTCTTTCTCTTTAATTTACTTAAATTTTTTGTATTTATATTCCTCTCGTAGTGCTTTAGTATTATCTGTATGCACCCGGTGTCTCAGAGGAACACTTTCAATTCTTTCTATGACTGAATATGTGGCAGAATTGACAATAAAGCAGACTTTGACTCACTTACAGAAATAAAATTATGGTAATACTTTACAATAAGGTTGAATTACTTAATGTTAATGCATTCACTAACATGAACTAACAATGAATAATACATTTATTATGAAATTAAAGTTGTTTATTGTTAGTTCATTTTAACTAGTGCATTAACTAATGTTAACAAGCATGAATTTGGATTTTAATAACACATTAGTGAATGCTGAATTATGATTAACAAATACTGTACAAGTGCTGTTCGTTCTTAGTTTATGTTAGTGAATGCATTAACTAACTAACTAATAAAACCTTATTGTAAAGTGTGACCAAGATTATTGGTGATACTATTCAAAGTTAAATGAAGTTTGTGTGGTTAAACTAGCTGTTCACTGTCCTCTGACAGGTTTAGAATGGGGTTAAAGAGGGGACAATGCATTAAATTCATGACACTTGTTTATATGAACCATGCCCTATAGGGTCAGAGACTGAGTGTACTGGGAAAAAGGGTCAGGAGAGAACAGACGAGATGTTTCCGCTGGCCTTAGGACTGGGATGATCACTTCATATGTCTAAATACTATCATTTTACTGCTTATAATGCACTGATGGTCAATTAAATGCCAGGTTATTAAAAGCTTTTTTTTCTATATTACCTATCAGTCATATTGATTTTATGCTGTCATAAACACAAAAACAAGAGTGTAGTGAAAGTAGCAAAGCTGTAATGTTTATCACTATTTTCTGTTGCTTTGCAAAGAAAAATAACTCTCAGAATACATCAGTTTAGGGAAATAGCATAACATATATGAAATTACATAAACAATTTTAGACACATGTACGCATACAAATTCTACATTTTAATTTAGATATTTTATAAACATTAAGATATGATAATACAAAATACTATTTTAAAGAGGGGGAGAAAAACAATGTATACGCATATCATATTATGTAAAGAAAAAAACAACAAATACAAGTATGTGAATACACTGAATGTATTAAAAAAATATATTAATAATAATAATAATAATAATAATAATAATAATAATAATAATAATAATATATATATATATATATATATATATATATATATATATATATATATATATATATATATATATATATATATATATATATATATACACACACACACACACATACATATGCATATAAACATACACACACACACACTAGTTGAAGTCAGAATTATTAGCCCCCCTGTTTATTTATTTTTTTTCTCCAACTTCTGTTTAAGAGAGAAGATTTTTTTTTCAGCATATTTCTAAACATAGTTTTAATAACTCATTTCTAATAACTATTTCTTTTTTTATCTTTGCCTTGATGACAGTAAATAATATTTGGCTAGATATTTTTCAACACACTTCTATACAGCTTAAAGTGACATTTAAAGGCTTAGCTATAGTTAATTAGGTTAACTAGGTTAGGGTAATTAGGCAAGTTATTGTATAACGATGGTTTGTTCTGTAGACTATCGAAAGAAGATAGCTTAAAGGGGCTAATAATTTTGACCTTAAAATGGCTTTTAAAAAATTAAAAGAAAAAAATATTATCAGACATACTGTGAAAATTTCCCTGCTCTGTTAAACGTCATTTGGGAAATATTTAAAAAAGAAAAAAAAAAAGAAAAAATCTAAGGGGGCTAATAATTCTGACTTCAACTGTGTGTGTCTGTGTGTGTGTGTGTGTGTGTGTATATATATATATTGTGATCCATAAAAGTGTTACAGTCACAGCCCTCCTAAAACATATCCATAAAAGTGTTACAGTCACAGGCCTCCTAAAACATTTTTATTTTTATATTATATATTTTATTATATTAAATAATTATAATCCGGAAACAATATTGCGTATACTCGCGATGTGACTGTTGCAAATGATCACATTGTGATATCGATGCTGAAACTATATATTGTGCAGCCCTAATAATAACGATACATAATATGGATTGTTATTATTATTATGTTACATGTGTGAATGCTCAGGTCACTGGCTCATTTAACATTAACTAAAGACCTTTATGAAACTCATTGGTCACACAGGACACCTCTGGCTCTGATAACACAGAAGAGACTCACTTAAATTAGACTCCGCATTGAGCTTCATTTCAGACTATCCCTATTTGTGTAAGGACCCTGCCAGAGGCTTCACATCCTGCTTGTAAAGCGCAACTCAATATAAACTGCACAAAGAGGAGGGCAAAATGAGGCTTGTAAAAAGCTGCAGCGCTGCCTAACAGAGCAGCACCGCGGCTTTGCCGAGTTCACCCGCCAACCAAGACATTCATTAACACACATCTGTTCTAGAGGCAGTAAAACCCCCTTCAGTTTACTCTTCTCGGTTTCCCTGCCGGGGCCCTCCGGTCACGCAGGCCGATTACGTGCCACTTATATGGCGAGCGGGGAGGACGTAAAAGACTCACAGGCACCTGGTCTGAGTGACCCTGGCCTGAACCCCAGCCAGGTTCCCCTCTCTCACAAACACACACGACTAGAAGTCCGCACACAGTGACCTCGCAAAACTTTAATGACCCTCACATCTGTTTGAAGTGCAGGTGACCCTGTCTGCCCTGGACTAACAGAGCAAATTACCACATGTCTGTCTTTACTGCCAATATGAAGCCAGGATATTACCCCAAGTGAAGAACAAAAAAAAGAAAGGTTAACCTCTCGTTCCCAATCACAGCAGATTAAAGCACAGAAAAGGTCAGTGCAGGTACTTTAAAAGCATGTTTGACATGCATGGTTATTCGAATTAGCAGGACAATGCTTTATGTGGTCGTATAAAGGACATTCTTCAAAACTGAATCCTAGGAATGTCTGATTTTAATAACAAGAGAGGGCTTAGACAAGTAAGAGCCATAGACTAGACTCAAAAGCACCACCAAGTGGCAACACTGTGTTCTGACTTTAAGTCTATGCATGTAAATAAATAAATAATAATAAAATATACTGTTTGCAAACAATTTATATAAGCTGAGCACTGCAAGTACACCCCTCACAAATCTATCTTTTAAATTTATATTTTTAATAGGAAGCTATACAATATTATATTTGTGCATATACATCAGATTAGTCAGTACTGAAGCCAAATCTGGAGCTAATCTAACAAAAATTCTGAAGATAATTATCCAAAAAGTAGTACACCCAAATTTATGTTATAGAAAAATATTAAATAAAAAAAAAAAGAGGAAAGAGGCTTAAAATTCATTGTATATTCTTTCAATTTTTAAATATGTTTGGTGACTAAAATATTACTTGAATAAATATATCTGTTTAATAAATCTGTTTTGTTTAAAATGCACCAAAATACATTGCCTATATTCACTCATTTCCCAAACTGGGTGTACTTAATTATGCTGAGCACTGTATTTTTATTTTATTTTTTATTTTTTTGTTTAGTTTATTTGTTTACAGGGTCAATGCACATTAATAAACATTACTGTAAAATGTGCCAGAATTAGCCAAAAAAGGCTATTTTTCATCTGTAGACCCCTTACAGAATGTTAAAAAGTCACACCTAAAGTAGAAGCAAAGCATAATAACATAGAATATGGACAAAGAAGAGAACAGAGAGGACAAAGTAAGCGTCTGTAAGTGTCAAAAATACAGTACTAATGCTGACATGAAACGGAAAAGATTCTAATTGTTGGTGGGATGGAGTTCCATCCCTTTCACTGAAAATACCGACTGACTGAATTTACTTTTTTTGAGAGGAATATTACAATCCCCTATTTCACTTTTCCCTATTTTATTAGTATACACACACAGAGAGATTTAGTTTAATTAATTTTTAGTTCATTAAATGTTCAAATTTAGCAGATTTAAATAATTACAACATTTTTAATTAATTACTGATTGTACATAATTTCTTAAGTTAAATACAATCTACAGTTGAAATCAGAATCATTAAACCCCCTTAGCCTTTTTTTTCTTTTTTAAATGTTTCCCAACTTATGTTTAACAGATGAAGGAAATTTTATATGTCCGTATGTCTGATAATATTTTTTATTCAGAAGAACGTTTGTTTTATTTCAGCTAGAAAAAAAGCAGTTTTAATTTTTTTAAAGCTATTTTAAGATCAAAATTATTAGCCCCTTTAAGCTATATTTTTTCCGCTAGTCTACAGAACAAACCATCATTATACAATAACTTGCCTAATTACCCTAACCTGCCTAGTTAACCTAATTAACCTAGTTAAGCCTTTTAATGTCACTAAGTTGTATAGAAGTTTCATAAAAATTTCTAGTCAAATATTATTTACTGTCATCATGGCAAAGATAAAATAAATCAGTTATTAGAAATGAGTTATTAAAACTATTATGTTTAGAAATGTGTTGAAAAAAATCAGAAATTGCGGGAAAAATAAACAGAGGGGGCTAATCATTTAGAGGGTTTAATAATTCTGACTTCAACTGTATATAACATTTTTATTTTATATAAAATCCAAAACAAGTTATTTTTAGAATGTTTTTATAAAAATAATACATTGAATCAAGCAGATATATGAAACAATGATATATTTTTATATATTTTTTTAAACTATACTGCTTGAAAAAATGGCACAAGCTAAAACAAGCAATGTATAAAGATTTAAAATAATTATTTAACACTTTTGGTGTTGCACTGTGATCATTAAATAAAGTCTGACATTTGTTTTGGTAAATACTGTTACACTGAGTTATATTTTAGTAGGTGCTAGAGCTGCACAATATATAGTTTCAGCGTCGATATCACAATGTGATCATTCGCAAGAGTCACATCGCAGGATATGCAATGATAGGTTTGTATTATAATTCAGCATTTGCATGCGTTTTTGATGCCTGTGATTATATTCAGGCATAAGAATTTGCACCATTTGTAACTTTATTAACGATTAATTTTATTGAATTATTTTTATTTTCATCATTCAGTTACTGTACTTGGATACTGTTAGACTTGGAAAGCAATAAAACACTTTTTTCAATTGTATCTCTTGCTTGATTGTATTTATAGATTGTTATGCATGAAAATACAACACATGCAAATACAGAAATGCACTGCAAATAGCACGGACCACATTGAAAATGTGCGGGGGACCCCAAAAAGCTTATAGATTGTTAATTCGATTTAAAAGAGATGCACTCCCACTGCAGAATCATCCCAATCGATCTAACTTTATAAATTCTTTCCAAATAGAGATATTAAGTTATATTTTGAAATATTCATATCGCAGTACTACATTTTTCCAATATCATGCAGCCCTAGTAGGTGCCATAAATAAATGAGGGTAACTATTTTTTGCTCATTCAAAAACAAATAAATAACAGACAACACAAAGTTCATCCAGTGGCCTCAAATGTCTATGAAGAAATGTGAATCTCAAGCAAACAGTCTTCTGTTTTTACTTTCCTGTAGTAAAAACAGACTCTCCATGTTTCATTAATTTGGCCAATTAAGAAAAGCATGAAGTCACCGTTTAAGTGTTTTAGTGACGCTCTCTCGGTAGGGGTGCACCAACACGAAGTTCATTTGGCTGCTCTTCATCCCTGCTGTGAACTGTTGCAATTAATTACCGGAGAGAGTCAGATTAAGAGATAAGGAAAACCACAGTTGGCAAAATGACTGTCTGTGGGTATTTCCATACGAGCTGACAACACACAAACCAAACAGAAAACGTAAGACAACTCAGAGTTTGATTTATGTTTCTTATTAAGCAACTTCGTTTCTTGGCGTCTCTTATTCTCTCAGTCAAAGTATGAAAACAAGACATTAAAGCTGGAGGGAAAAGAGGTTGTTTTCAAGGAACAATTCTGCCATCTGCTGGGGGAAATGACTTTTTTACCCTGCTTACCATTCATTTTAAAACCCAGAAGGGGTCAGCAGTGAATAAAAGTGTTAAAAGGATGGTAAATGTTTCGCTTAAAGCACATTTGAAGCTTATCTGAAATGCATGTGACTCAGGGTAAGAAAACTAGAGTATTTATAGCAAGGAATACTGCAGAAAAGCTTTCCATTTTGAATCTGGGCCACATGAGTTTCAGATAAACTTCAAATGAGTGATCTTTTTTCTTCTCTATTCAGTAAAAGCCTTGTTCTGGGCAATGCAATAAACCAACTGAAACTAAAGCTACCAGAGTTTTAGCCTGTTTTGACTTACATTGAAGTATAAAAGTAAGAATGATTGGTTAATGTTTCATTGATTGGATTTATTAGTCATAACATAAAAGAATTGCTTTGACATTTTAATATGCTGTTCAGCTTTAAGAACAAGATTCATATGATGCTTAGTGCTATTTGAGTTAAAAAAAAAAATCTATAAGAGTACTGTGAACTTCCTCCATTTAAGTTGAAGTAACGAGTTTATTTAATAATAATTTGTAATAATTTTGAGTTAACTACACTCATTTCATTTGATAAAGTTGACTGTTGGGCTTTACAGTGTATAATAATGTTAACTGACTCACGTTAACCTGTTTTAATGCACAACAAAAAAAGCTTTAGTAAACAGTTCATTTTGTTCCAATCCAAGTCATGATTATTGGTTGCTAAGAAAACAGAACATAGTCACTTCCAAAAAGTCTTCTAATACTAAAAATCTATACTTTAAAAACCTTAATCTGGTCTAACAATAACACTCTCAATTCTATTTAGTATATCTAATATGTTATTTGCAGAAATATTAAATGTAAAAGCAGTTATTAAAAGTATTTTGCGGCTCATTTTGGGGTTTTTTTTTTTGCCACAAGTCATTGGTCACTCTGATTCTGAAATTTCCTAACACACCCATCATAATTGCAGGAAAACGCCTTTCTTCCCTAATAGAAAGTTCAACTTAAAATATACCTAAAATCCATTTGGCGGCCACCATGGGGTTCTTCTCTTGGTCCTCTGTAGTATGGAAAGTCTTCTTGCTGAAACACAAATGCAATGACATTAGACCTGCTCGATATTGCAAAAAAAAAAAAAAAAAAAAAACTGACATTGCTATATTTTGTTTTTCTGTGATACATATTAAGATATTGAGTATTCTGTCACTAGATTCAATTATCTATTAAATTTAATGAAAATAGATTCATTAGGATGACTTTGTATGGCAGTGCATCTGCATAATGATAATAAACCAATCATAAGCACTGATAAATGCAATAGAGCAAAGATAAAAACAAAATAAACAGCATTTCCAGATTTTCTGGAAGTCTAGCAGTATTCAGGCACAAATTGAATAATCAAATGTAATATAACACTGTATGGTAAATCTTCATCATATTTGCACATAAATATAATCTTTCCTAAAGTTGCAAACATAATTTCCTAAAAATTGCCTAATAATCCTAATTTTTGCTATCTTAATGAAATCCTAAAAATTGCCTAAATTCTTTAAAGTGGATTGAAATGCTTAAAAACACATGCATATCATAAACTAATTGGTAAATTGTTGGTTAATATTGGCAATGACTCCACAAATCATCTTCTTGAATTGTGGCTCCTGTTAAAAATAATATCATCTTGACATTGCACATCCTGCAACGTGACTATTACGGATAAACACATTGCGACATTGATGCTCAAACGTTATACTGTGCAGCCCTAAATGACATGATGCAAAGTGACATGAGCGTTTTCCATATATTTCCTTTTTTTTTTTTTTTCATTAAACTAATTGAAAAGAGTCAATTCAGGACATCCAAATAATAATAATAAAGAAGAAAATGAACATGATTAAATGTAAAACTAGAAGTCTGTTTCACTGAAGCTTACTCTTCGTCCAGGAGGTCCACCCCTGTGTTCATTTGGAAAATTGTGATGGCCATCTCCATGGTAGCCTCTCTGATCCTCTCCATGGTAGTTGCGAGGAGCACCGTTTGGGTAAAAGCGAGAATTATCATATTCAAAACCACGGCCGAATTCCTCATCAGGCCGTCCGAATGGAGGTCTTCTCTCTCCTTGTCCTCCTCTTGGATATGGACCCTAAAACATAAAAAAAAAAGAGTTAAATTTGCATCATAGCAGGAACCAAATGTCCGATTGCAGACAAAAACCAAACTGTCAAATGAGTATTTACCGCTCTATCTGGGGGAAACCTGTCCTCGTAAACCTCTCTTAAATTTCGTTCTCTCCTAAAAGCCACTGGAATACATAAACAGATGACATATTAATACAACGTAAACTTAAGAACATACACAAGCTTTGCGTTGGATCAAAGACAGGGTTTCCGCAGGTTTCAACAAATCAAATTTAAGACTTTTTAAGACCATCAAGGATGAAATTTCAGACTTAAATAAGGCTAAACACCAAGGGTCTTTTAAATGGCCCAGCAGAATACTTTCACCATCAAAAGACTAATTCTAAATAATTATTTCTTACCCACATATTTCAAACAACGTGTCAAAACAAACAGACTCCAGTTCTATACATACTATTTTTTAAAAACCTCTTTAAAAACTTCAACTAACTAAATGTATGCACAACAGTCTCTTATAGTATTAATTATAAATATAGTTTTGCTTAAAGTTTTATGGAGATGTATTGTTGGTGATTGAATGTGTGTTGGATCAATTGGGTAGCTTTGCATAAACAAAGGAAAATTAAGACCTGTTTAAAATGATTTAAGATTTACAAGACAACATTTCAGTGAATTTAAGACTTTTTAAGGCCAAAAATTTTGTTTTTTAAATTGAAGACATTTTAAGACTTTAAGACCCCACGGTCACCCTGCAAAGATGACACACTCCATTTTGGCATGCAATTAATTTAAATTATAAATACATTTTATATGCGTAGCAAATGAAAGCATATTGTCTACTTTATTTTTAAATAATTAAAAAATGTTATAGGTCAGTTTTTACCTTTATTTTAACTATAAACTATGCTTCAAACCGCTTAGATTTGTAGTGTGTTAATAGATATATTTGTCAAAATTAAACAACAAATAAATAAGATAAGTGATCACACAAACTGGTATTACATTTTAAATCCTTTAAAAACAAAGTAAATGCTTTAAGCATCGTTACAAGGTATAAACAATGTATTGATCTTTGATTTTAATTTTTATTCTAAACATTCCCTGACAAAATTTCGATATATAAATGAATGAAATGAAGCATAAATCATTAAAATCAAAAAGAATTATCAAACATGACACATGCTGATGTATGAAGGGCATCATTAAACCAATAAATACATTTTCAAGACTGTACAATAGACAAAAACAACTGATATAAATGATTTCTTATTAACATTCATGTTTTATAATCTTCTGCATTACAATGAAACATAAAATAGAACATATTTCTTAAAACCACTTACTTTTAGTTTCTGAATTATTAATCTCTTTCTTCAGCTGTGTTGATCTAAAAACAGATATAATAAACAGATATTCACATTTTATATCGCACTAAAAACTTAAAACCAATAATTACTGCTCATTAATATGCATTTTAATAAACAAAAGTGAAATAAAAGTAGAACTTGATAACGGTTTAATGTATTGTAGACCACATTAGTCTTATATACTAGTCTGGAGGTGAGGGAGATTGTTTAAAACACACATTTGTTTATTTAAGTCTAGATGTCGTTGTTAGAAACACAATTGTGTAAATAACATTGTAAATAAATAATAGAAAGTAGGTAAGTTAAACGCGTTTGAATACTGCTAACGTAAGAAACATATCAACGTAAATGAATGATCCAAAACAACTGACAAGCCAAGCACTGCTATTAGTATAACCAATCAGTAACCAGAACTAAAACTATCTGCTTAATGATTTACTTCAAACAATAATAGATTATTATAACACCACATTTTAACATAGTGTAACACAAAAAGCACACACTTTAGCGTTAAACACAGATCTGTTTGTTTGGTCTGCAGTCCAATTAACGTTAATAAATCGTCAATATTGATTTATGCATATCCACATGTATGAATCTCTATTGAATAAACTCATTTACAATAAAATAAACTAATTTAAATAAGTGTAATGCCGTTTTCCACCAGTACATACTGAGAATTCACATGTATAAACCCAAAACTTGGCGTTCACATACCGCTCATGTGCTTTGCTCGACGTATCCCTATCAATCTAGCATACTTTAATCGTTTGCATACACTTAATTATCGTGAGGGGAAAACACACATTTAAGCCCAAACGTGGAGAAAGGTTAAGCGCGCTGCAAACAAAACTCCACTTCCACAAAACACGGTTTCCGGGTCTAATCCGAATTCAAAATACCAAACAATTCACATCTCAATAAAATGGCTGCTAAATTAAACTTGAAGCTATTGTACGATGTATAATAAGTTGGTTACCTTTTAAAGAGTGTTTGTAAATGATATACATGTAAGAATGTAAGTTGTGAATGTATTTTTTTGATGGAAGGTGTTTTATTTTGACAGCGGTAAGTCTTGATCTTCCGGGTCGCGGTACGTTGAAGATGTTTGGCGTCGGATTTATAAACATAAACGCAGTTATTTTCTTGGTCATAAATAATGTCCTTTGTGTATAATACATCAATTCATGCATAGAATTATTGTCGGTAAGTTTGAAATGTATATAACCTTGTAGTAGTTTACTTTTTTTGTACTTTAAGGATCATATTTTGCATGTTGATGACAAAGTGATTTGATCTTTTTCAGATCTCAGGGATAAAGATGAGTGGTGGTTTAGCGCCCAGCAAAAGCACAGTTTATGTGTCTAACATCCCATTCTCTTTGACAAACAGCGATATGCACAAGGTGCAAATTGTGTTGAAATGATCCCATTAACTGCCTGCTCTACCCAATGGATGACCATATTTTTTGATTGTTTTAAAGTATTACTGTTTTAAATAATGGTTTACACACACAGCATTGTTGGTTTACAAAATAATCAAACAAACAATCCTGTTGCACTACTACACTTGATTTTAGTTTTATTGTAAACGAGAAAACCTGTTAAATGAGAACCTGAAATATTTTATGGCATACTTAAAAAAATGAAGATGATTTAGTATTCAAAAATGTCTTATTTTGATTAGGTTTTTAAATAAATTGGTCTTACACTTCATATTTTCCTATAAATGTATTAATTACGGTACTTTTACCATAAACCGACATAATTATTTGGTAGAGGCTGATATTTTACAAACTATTGGATGCGTTGGGGGAAAAAATGCATTGAGCGTGTTAACTAGCGACATTAGGAGTAAAGAAATGCAAATCCAAAAAAAATTCTTACTGTTTTCATGATCTATTAAGATAACTGGGTGACGCGGTGGCACAGTAGGTAGTGCTGTCGCCTCACAGCAAGAAGGTCGCTGGTTTGAACCTCGGCTGGGTCAGTTGCCGTTTCTGTGTGGAGTTTGCATGTTCTCCCCTCGTTCGCATGGGTTTCCTCCAAGTACTCCGGTTTCCAGCACAGTCAAAAGACATGCGGTACAGGTAAATTGGGTGGGATAAATTGTCTGTAGTGTATGAGTGTGTATGGATGTTTCCCAGAGATGGGTTGCAGCTGGAAGGGCATACGCTGCGTAAAACATATGCTGAATAAGTTGGTGGTGCATTCCGCTGTGGCGACCCCGGATTAATAAAGGGACTAAGCCAAAAAGAAAATTAATGAATGAATAAATGAAGATAACTAATAGTCATTATTGTAGTTTCAGTTGATCCTAAAAGTATAATCATTAAGCTAAGCAATCATATATCCGTAGACAATATATATTTCAGGCCCGTAGCCAGCCTGGTTAATGGGGTGGTTGTTTTTTTCCTCAAAAAGTGGACCTTATTGCAGTTAAACGCCTCATTTTCTATTAAATTGTGACATTAAAATACTGCATTTTAGTGACATTTTAAAAGCACTATTTTTAGCTGGATTAGCTTGTCGGATGGTCAGCATAACCAAACCTTTTGATGGACCAAAAATGCTTCCTAAAGATTCAGAATAAAGAAATATGAACAATTTTATTATTTTATAAAAAAAAAAACAGGAATCTGTTAAAGTTTAAAAATAAATACTGTAGCCTATTGTGTCATTTATTAGGCAAATAAACTGGCCAGCACATTTAACTTTATTCAGTCATATTTGAATAATAAAAAATAAACTTATAATAATAATAATAATAATAATAATAGTTATAATGTAGAGCGTCACAATTTTTTAAGCTCTCTTGTAAAAAGTAGATTTGAAAATTCATGGATAACAACAATAGACAAATTATTATTGAAATTAATTTTTATTTGGGCTGCTTTTGATGCATCACACCTTTTTATTGGTCTTTTTTTATTTCAAGAATGAGGTTTTCTCCATTTAAAAACAATGCAGTACCGAAAGATGACTTTACTTTGGTCAGATTGTCTGTTTTCTTGCACAGCTGGATGTTGGACTTCTGAAAATAGTTTGCATTGGCCAAAACTGAGCTGATTAGACAGCCAACAGAGGATTCTGCTTGGTCTTAAAGCCTTTTTCGATGAGTTATTTCGATGAGTTATTTTGTTAAGTGATGTATAAACTATAATGTTAATGCAAAATCGGAGTCCTTGTGGAATACCTGAGGAATTTGCATTTTATCTAAAATAATAAGATAAAGGAGTTTTAAAAAGAATAATACATTCTACCATTGTTGATCTTTTTAAATAAACATATCCACATAAAGCAAACATTATTAATTTGAAATTGTTGAAATAATGTAATAACAGATCATTTTAAAACTAAATATTATAATTTATATTTAACAGAACAAACTTGGTGGTGGTTCATTCTGCTGTGAAAAGCCCCTGTCTAATAAAGGGACTAGGCAGAAAAGAAAATGAATGAATGATCTTATGGTGCTTAATGCCTCTTTACCACCACACATTGTATCGGTGGACACTGTAATCATTATAGTGATTTCACTATAATTAATATCAAATCTTACACTGAAGCATGTCACATTATGATGGACTCTTTCTAATCATATGTGCACACATCAAAATCTGTTACAAAAAAATACAATGACAAAGTATATGATTATCTTCGTAACATACTTTTCTCCATATTTTATTTATATTTGAATGAAACTCAGAGATGGTGTTAATATTTATTGTCCCTTTCCAACAGTTATGCTCAAAATATGGCAAAGTAGTCAAGTAAGTACCCTATAAATTTTATTTCAGTTGTATTATACTTCTATCAACGCATGGCTTGATCACAGTCCCAATGTTGTTTTCAAAAGGGTGACTATTGTCAAAGACAAGCATACACGGATGAGTAAAGGAGTGGCGTTTGTGCTGTTTCTGGACAGGGAGTCTGCATATAACTGTTCTCGCTCACTCAACAACAAACAAGTATGCGCTTGTTTTATCTAATACTTACAAATGGACTGTTTGAACTGTTCAAATAAACATGTTGGACTATTCCAGTTGTTTGGGAGAATGGTAAAGGCCAGCATTGCCATAGATAACGGGAGAGCTGCAGAATTCATCCGAAAGAGAAACTACACAGACAAATCCAAATGTTATGAATGTGGGGTAAGTCTGTGATTTAGTTTATATTATAAGTATGTTTCATGTGTTAATTTGTCTAATATGTAGGTGATAATTAATGATAGATAGATAGATAGATAGATAGATAGATAGATAGATAGATAGATAGATAGATAGATAGATAGATAGATAGATAGATAGATAGATAGATAGATAGATAGATAGATAGATAGATAGATAGATAGATTGACAGACAGACAGACAGACACTTGTATATTTTAAGATAAACGTTATGGGAAGAGTTTTAATGTTTCTTACAAGTTGCAATGTTATTTGTCTCTATTAGGAAGAAGGGCACTTGAGTTATGCCTGTCCCAAAAATTTACTTGGAGAGAGAGAACCTCCACCTAAAAAAGAAAAGAAAAAGAAGAAAAAGATCCAGCAGCCTGAGGAGGTGTAAGTGCTACTTAATAGTATTTCAAAATTAAAACCCTCTTCTTATAGTATGTACCTACATTTAACCCCAAAAATACAAATTTACTCACCTCAAGTTATTACAGACCTTTATGAATTTCTTTCTTTCTGTTGAACACAAAACAAGATATTTTGAAGAATGTTGGAACAAGAAAAATAGCCATTAACATCCATAGTAGGTACAAAAAAATATAAGTCAATGGCTTCTTTTCTTCAGTTTATCAGTTTTCAATTTTGGGTGAATTATCTTTTTAAAGCATTTTGTAAGTAAATGTTTACTATTTAACACAGTAATTACATGGGTATATACATAAATCTACCCCTTAAACCAGCATTTCTCAATTCTAGTCCTCACACGTTGTATGTTTGTCTGATCACCTCAGATGCTTGTTCTAATTTAACAGCAAGTGCCGTGCCATAATATCCTGCCATAATTCCAATTCACGATTGTTTCATTGGAATGGCAATTTTTAGAGTGCGATATGTGAATTTAAATTGTATTTATTTAAATGCTGCAGGAAGTGATGTTTGGAAAATCTGTGAACGAACAACCAAAAAAATTGTGCTCATGTAGGGAGCTATGAAGGAGGGAGCAATGAACACTGCGTAGGAACCCTATCAGTCAGAACATAGGTCATGCATGGAGCTTTTCTAAAGAGTTAAATATCTGAATCAGGTTATTATTAAATAAGTGATACATGTGTATAAAATGGGCTATATGCACACAGACTTTATTTTTCAGCCAGGCAGCCAAAGGGCTTCCGGTGAACTGTCTTTTCATTACAAAATTGTCACGTTTAAGATGTGATTTCTTTAAAAAAAAAATCAGCGATCCTCATGGCCTGTTAGATATACGATATGAAGTGGGTCTCAGATTGTACAAGAAGCACGGCATTACATTCCATTTCTCCCCGCCATGTCTTTAAAATATGACAGTTCATTTTACCTTAGTATTTTCAATGGAATTTCTGTGCTAGCCTGTTGCTTCTGACGGCACTAGTTTTTACAATGGTCTTTCATCTCGTTTTACACTTGAACAACTAGATGAATGTTAAGTCTATTTAACTGAATGGAATTACATTACAACATTGATGCTGTAAAAACAACCTTGTGAAATTAAAAATTGTCATATTTAACTTTCACCGAAAGTTTATTGTTGGCTTTAAAACTCTAGCTGTGCATAGAGCTCTCTAAGTGAGGACTGGGATTAAGAACCACTGCCTGAACTCAACCTTAAAGGCATAGTTGCACGCAAACCTTTGAGATTCTCTCTTCTGTTGAACAAAAATAATAATATATTCTGAAGAAAGCTGGTAACCACTGATTTCCATAGTATTTGTTTTTCTTACTATGAAAGTCAATGGTTACCGATTTTCAGCTTTCTTTAAAATATCTTTCATTAGGTTTAGCAACAAAAAAAAAACCCATAAAGGTTTGGAACCACTTGATGGTGACTAAATAGTAGGGCTGGGTGATTTGGCCTAAAATCAAAATCTTAATTAATTAAAAAATTGTAACTCCTATTACGATTAATGAACGATTATTTTATTTATTTAATTTAGTTGCCCTCAAAAGTTCATTGACAAGTTTTGTACAGTAAATATGCTCACATATTGAGAGATGAAGGGTGCATTACTTGATTTTAAAATAAAACACGCACTATCTGCTATCTAGGATTATTTACTGAATATCAGCGTTGAAAAACTGAAATTAAAACACACAGTGCCTAAAATTAACTTACTTTTTTCTTATAAAAAAAAAGTGAAAATGAATAACTTCTTTTGGAAACAAAACAAATTATTTTCAATGTTTTTCATATTAAAAGTACAAAATAAGCAGCAGCTCTTCTAAATAAAAAAACTCTTGTATATCCTGTAAATAATATTTTAAACAGTGCATTGCATACTTGCATCTTCTATAAACAAATATTTTAATGTAAATAATAATTTGAATGTAATGGAAAATATGCCATCTCAAGGCATCTCTGGTGTAGCTTCCAATCATCAGAGATCAGATGTGGCCGCAGAAGTATAAATCAGCCACAGCATTTAACAGAGCGAAGTCACGTAACACATAGGGAAAGTAATTTAAAAAATCGTCCTGGAAAAATTTGATCGATTATAGGGTCAGAATTTAGATTACCAGTACTTTTCGATTAATTGTCCAGCCCCACTAAATAGTGAATACATTTTGGGGTGAACTATCCCTTTCGTATGTACAGTATATATATATATATATATATATATATATATATATATATATATATATATATATATATATATATATATATATATATATATATATATATATATATATATATATATATATATATATACACTAGATATAACATACGTACCCTGAGCATGCGTCAATAGCGCTGCCACATTTGTACAGTGCTCTCAGGACAAATGTCATTCAACTGCACTAGTTAAGACTAAAGCCAGTCTGAATATGCTGGACTTTAGCGCTGTGTATGAGTGTAGTAATGAGCAAACAAAGAAAACAAAGCACAAAGGCAGAACATTTCATAGGTAAGATTCGGTTTTAAGTTTTTATATGTTACAAATGTTTGTCCTCAACAAGTATTGATGATAATACAGTCTCTTACTGCACTGACCATAAGGAAAGTAGCACCAACTAGCACTAAATTCTAGGCTTATAATAGTTTTGTTAAATAAAATGAGGAAACGATGTAAATGAAATATGATAAGATGCTGCACTGCTAGAATGTACATGAATTGTAAAAATAGTAAAAAACATATGTAATTTTTTTTCAGAGAACCAGAAGACAGTGAGGAAGAAGGAGAGGATCCAGCACTGGACAGTTTAAGTCAAGCTATTGCTTTCCAGGTAAGTTGTATTTATATACTCTACAATTAAGTAATCATTAGTGTACGTAAAAATTGGGTTCAGTGACAAATATACCCGTTTGCAAATGATCATCAGCAAGCACGCATTGAGGAGGAGGAGAAGAGAAGGAAGCAGGCTGCAGAAGATGCGTCTCAAGCATCAACATCAGAGGACACCCACAAACCCAGGATCAAAAAGAGCGCATACTTCAGTGACGAGGAGGAGCTCAGTGACTGACTCACACTTTTATGTGCTCAGAACACATCGCCTCTTCTCAACCGCTTTTACCTGTTAGGAAGACCACATATTGATCTAAATTTATCATTTTGTCAGACTGTGTTGCAGTACATTAAACTCTTGATCTGAATTTTTAACAAATATTTATTCAGATATACACAACTATGATTTTTGAGAATATAGTTTATTTAAACATCCTCCAGCAAACTTCTGTAAAGTTTTTTTTTATTAATATCATTTTGTAAATATAATTTAGTCTTGTTTATTTTACAGTTACATGATTGCTTTTGTTCCAGGAAAATAAACTCTTTTAAATAACTTCCTGTCAACCCTTTTCCTCCACTCTTGACAGTCATTTGAAAGCTTCCAAAGTCATTTCACTCACTGACATAACTGATTCACGCGGATATGCATTTTAGTTGTACATGTTCGAATCAAGGTTTTAAATAGCAGTATCTGCATTCTCAATTAGAAAGTAGTGTAATAAGTGTAAAAAGGTTAATTGAAATGAATTATGTAACTAGCAAAAGAGTGTTTTTTAAATTGGGGATTATTTTAGCAGATTTAAAGGCATAGTTCAGCCAAAAATTTAAATTCTGTCATCGTTTACTCCCACTTAACTTGTTCCAAACCAGTTTGAATTGTTTTGTACTGTTGAACACAAAAGAAAATATGCTGAGGAATGTTAGAAAACCGGTAACCAGTGACACCTTTAGTGCGGAAAAATAAATATTATAGAAGTCAATGGTTACAGGTTTCCAACATTCTTCAGTATATTTTCTTTTGCATTCAACTGAACAAAAAAGTCCATCATGTTCAAAATTTGATATTTGACCCTCCTTTTTTTCATAAATTTTAAACTAGGTACGAAAAAACACTCAAGAGCTTTAGGACAAAAATTTCCCAATTCCATTGACAATTTAAATGAAATGTCATACAATCTTTGTTAACAGGCTTCTATTTGAAAGAGTGTAATTTTATTAAATGCTACATTTTTAATAAATGCAAAATGCACTTTTTTTTCCAGGGTCTGGAGAAAATAAATGCTTTTGAATATCCAACTATTGAGCAGTACAGGCCAAATTATTAAAATGATAAAAATTATGTACAAATATTGGTGTGAAAATCAGATTGTATCTATAATTGGGGTTTCTGCAGGTTTCAGTAAGTCAAATTTAAGATTATGAATGAAATTTTAGACTTATACAGGGCTAAACATTAATGATTATTTCTAATGGCCAATGGAATTTATGCTTGCCACAATATATATATATATATATATATATATATATATATATATATATATATATATATATATATATATATATATATATATATTAGCGACATACTTTGGTAACTTAGTTTAGGTCACAGTTCACAGTATAAACCAACCATTAACTAACTTTAACAAAGATGAAAAAACACTGTTCTAAATATATTGTTCGCGTTAATCATGTAGTAATACATTTGTAGTAATGCATTAACTAGAGTGCCATATTGTAAAGTGTTACCAACAATTTGTAATTTCAAGCATTTTTTGGTAGTTATCGAGAGGTTATTCTGGTAAAGAAAAGTGAAAGTGTAACAAAATTAAAATATACTTAGGTCACACTTTACAATAAGGTTTCATTAGTTAATGCTAGTTAAATGTATTTATTTAACAGTGATTTTTTTTCAAGAGGACAGAAAGACGTTTAAATAAGTGGATAAAGTAAAAAATAGATATATTATATTTTACACACACAGACACACACACACACCTAGATGGTTTATGTGCAATATATGCATTGATGACTGTTTTAACTGTACAGAGAAGTAATAAAAATATAACCACAAAATAATTTACAAATGAGTGGCATTTAGTTTATAGAAAGCATAGACACAATAATGACATATTTACTATTAAATAATAATGAACATTATGTATACGCCATTTATTAATCCTAGTTAAACGTTTACTAATGCATTAATAAAATCCAAATGTCATGCTTGCAAACTTTATTTTAATGAACCAACGTTAACAAAGATGACTAAACACTGTAATAATTGTTTTGTTCGCGTTAATAATCGCGTAGTAATACATTCGTAGTAATACACTAACTATAGTGCCATATTGTAAAGTGTTACCAACAGTTTATAATTTCAATGGTTAGGTGACTGTAAATGAAAGAAATTTTGGCTGACTCTGATAAAGAAAAGTGACAGCGTAAAAGAATGAATATGATAGGCCTACTTTTATTATGTATTTTTTTTTTACATTTGACATTTCTGTCCTCTATCGACCTATATATAACTTTTTTATTGACTTACAAGGGCTATGAAGGGTGCAGTTAGTGACCTCACCCTCACAGTTGATTCGGGGTGAAGCAGAAGCACGACTCTTCTTATGTAAACCCCACGACCCCTACTTTTGAGAAAATAAAGCCCGGCTTTTGATTGGCCGAGTCCGGTCACGTGGCCACCGCTGCGCTGGAGTTTTTCTACGACAGCTGGGAGCCGCGCGAGAGGAGGACAGAGCGAGCGCGAGAGGCGGCGGTGCCTGCAACGCTTCCCACAAAACTTTCTGCAGCATGGGAGACAAGAGGAGTCCGACGAGGTAAAAACAAACAGAAAGAAACTCCCACAGCCGTGGCTTCAAGAAGAGGTCGAATCAGGGCTCGCAAACAGACCATTAGACTGCGCGCGTGAATGAGAAAGACGCAACAAGAGTGGCCACCATGGCGGACTGGCTGTTTTATCAACCTAAAGTGTCAGTTCATTAAAAAAAATCGCGTCGCTCGCGCGGCCGTCCGACTGACTTTGTGAATGGATAAGATCTGATATATGTGTCGGAGACTTCAACAGTCCGTGGTGTGATTTTCTCTCTGTTTGTTTTGCTTTTTGAAGGCCAAAAAGGCAAGCGAAGCCCTCCTCTGACGACGGCTATTGGGACTGCAGCGTGTGTACATTCAAGAACACCGCCGAAGCGTTCAAATGCATGATGTGCGATGTCAGGAAGGGCACGTCAACCCGGTAAGTGATCAAACATGCATACATGTATGTACACGAGCTGCTTTTCAAATCTTGTAATATTACTGCCTGGATAGTATGTTTAGACTTGACTAGATGCCCTGAAATGCTGTCCGGATAGCCAGCTCAGTAGGTTGCCAGAGTCAGCCATTTGTCTTGTGTGTATTAATAATTACACAGTTAATACAATGTTTATAACCCCAGGAGCAAGTGTGTGCAATCAGTATCGCATTACTGAACAGCTCTGTTGGTAAAACATCCATTACGTTCAAAGCTATTTCAGGAGTCATTTAAAGTGCATTTCAGTTCATTTGTAGTTATAAACAAAGCGTTGTTTATATGTACATTAGCAAGGCATCACATGACCTCTGAGCAGATTGTTGTAATAAGCATACGTTTTTCTGCATAGTTTCAATAAATTGACCAGTTATCATTTTTTTAACTGCTTCGGTTATGTCTCTCTACTGTTTTGATCCAAGATCCTGTTTACACTTGATATGCATTTTCATTGAATTAAATCAAATCGATTCGAGTGAGACATTCCTGATTATACCTGATATATTTTTCTACTTTTTACTAAGATTTCAGATGGGTGGGTGTATGAATTTTTAATCAATATCGAGAAATAAGCTAGCACAATTATTTTTAGCATGTGAAAGGGGAAATGATTCAAAAGAAGCAGGTTTCAATGTGCCCTTAAATCAGCCAAAACTATGCTGAATGTTTCCACTTGTGATTAGATTCATATGTAACGTTATGGCACAAACTGGAGGATAAACACCTTGAACTTGGTGTTTGTATCATTATTTAATAGTTGCAAATATTTTGACATAATAATGTGGTTTCTAAATGCCAAAGTAATTTGGGAGAATGAAAAGCTGTTAATTATAATATGTAGAATTGAATGATTTTAATAGTATGATTTACAAGTATCCAAAGCCAAGTTGTCAAGTTTGAGTAGAAAATTTGAAAAGCTAATGACATTTTCAATGTGATGTATTCATGTTTACTGATGATTGATGTTCAAAAGTCTATGTACTATAAATAGGAATCTCTGCACATTGGAGTTTTGCATAATGGTGAATGATTTCCACACATAAATATAGCAACTGGTTCACGTTGGTCATGCTAATTTGGCATGTTGATGAACAGAGCAGGTTGGCCTGAGGGACTTCTCTTTGAGATGTGCATTGTGTGTGCTTTTTGCCTTGTATTAAATCAATATTGACAAAAAATGTTACTGCAACATAATTGGGCATTACACAACACACTAAATATGGAAAACTTGGTCCACTTTGTTCATTAATCTACACAAAACAGCCTCTTTATGGCCAGAAGAAAGTGTCAACGTTTTTAAAATGATAGTTATAGGCATTTGTGTGTACTTGACAATGAAAACGCCAATAGTGGACCAAAGGACTGTGTGTGTACAGGCGTACAGTGTTTTTTGATAAAGTAACGTCACCAATTACTGGCTGGCATGCATGTTACAGCTTTTTAGTAATTTTCACAGGTTCGCATGTCTTCATTTTTTTTAAAGATTTGAAGATTTGTTTGACTTTTTGCCTTTATTGTGATAGGACAGTAGCTTGATATGAAGCTAAGAGAGATAGAGATGCAAAAGAGGATGAGATCAGGGAAAGTCTTTGAACACTAAGGGTCCTTTCATACACATGGCGCAATAAGGCGCAAGACGTGTTTTGCATGATTTGCTGCTATTTTCAGACCAGCGCAACTCTAATTTTCACACTTTCATCACGTTGTCTAAATAGCAAATCCATTTCCACCACTTTGTGGACTCATGGGTGTTCCGGTCTAAAAAGGAGGTGTGTTAAGGCGCAATGTTGGCGCGTTGCTATTTTGAGAAACTGAAATAGACTGGGCCATTGACCAACTGAAAGCTGGTCTAAAGTCCAGCAGAGCACGTTAGTTGTGCACCTATGCAGGTCCAAATGGCTACACTTTGCTTAATACACAAAGGTTGTACAGCAATACACAAATATCTTTACATATTAAAAAAAAAAAAAAAAAATCAAACAATTTAAATGTTATTATTTTCTACATTAATATAAAAACCACTACCTAAAATGCCTTTATGTCGGGGGGCTTTTTTCAGTTTATTCATGACAATTTGCATTTGTATAATGTTGTTATTATTATTATTATTAGTATTATTTATTATATGCATATTTATATTTGTTTTAATAAAAACAAGCTTAGATTTGTCCAGCTATGAGGATTTGGTGACGTATGCATCACCATATGGGGCATAAGAATAGGACATGTGTTTGGATATAACTCAGTCTTTTGACCACACTTCCTTATTATTGTTCATTTATTCGTTTGCTGGAAATGAGATCTGAATTTAGAATTATGTAGGCTAGTGAATGTCTTTAGTGGAGTGCGTACAACACCGTTTCCCTACTCCACGAAAGTAAAGGAGTAAAGTGAAGAGTAAAAGTAAAGTAAAGAGAAAGTAAAGACGCCGAATGGTGGAGGCTCATTCTTTATGCTCGCTGCAGATGGTCTGTTTAACTGTTTTCTCGCTAATATAAATATAAAATAGGAAAAGTGGATTTGGACTCGCCCTTCATGCTTTTACACCACGCGCTTTACACTTTGCGTTTAGATTGTTACTTGGAGCCCTAAATGTCGCTATAGTGCTCACAAAGCTATTTGTGCCGACAAACCGGGATCTTTTTTTTCCAAGCTTAGGTTACAATCAATAATATTCTTAAAAATTAAACGGAAATCCATTACGTTTTTTGATGCATTTTTGTTACATAATCTTACTCTTGTTGCAGTCATTTTATTGGAGAAATCTAGAGTTCGACGACAAAAAAAATTGTTGTTTTTTTATTCATAACCGCAGACGAAAGGTATATTTATATTACTGTGCTTGTATGGGTCTTCTAGATAGCATCTATCCTGTCCCATGGCAGCGATCCAGGAGAGAGCGTTAATGACCTCATCAGAGAAGACATTTAATGGGCTCGTATTTTCTCACCTTCATCTCATCAGTCATAAAAACCCTGTTTCGGAACAGTCAGCGACTGAGTCGGCAGTCAGTTATTTCCCTTATGTCATTAAGATGAGATCAGGTCAGGAAGTAAAACATTCCTCATCTGCGTTTCGGAACATAAATGCACGCTCACTAAAAGCAGATGATGATGATGATGACAGACCTCGGCGCTCAACAACAGCACCAGATAATGATCATCTTTCTTTAGGGAGACTGTTTATAAAAGCTCAAGTCTTTTTCAAGTTTCATATCTCATTACCACGGCTGAATTAAAGTATTACAGCAGCTATTTGATGCTTACAAATGTTCATTTTCACTGCAAAAGTGCGTGTGGGAAGGCGGAGGGCTTTTATGTGGGGGTGGGGTGCTGTCACTCGTCCAGGCCACCGCAGCAGCTGGCGTCCAGACGGCTTGAACTCATTTGCATTCAACGGCTTAATCAAGAATTCTGTCATCAGAGGAGGCATCATCACATCAGGATACACACACACACGGACAGACACTCGTATCCATAAATAAACCCATGATTGCACATCTGCCCTGTGATAATGCCTCAGAGACAACCACAAATGATGGGTTTTAATGATGATGTCCGCTTGATTGCACGATACTCGCAGCTCATTCATTTATGATGAGAGGAGAGCTTCTTGACTCTTGTCACTTTTTTTTCTAATGGTGCTTTTTTTGTTTGGCAAACAGTGCAGAACTGCTACAGCAATGCATGGGTGCTGATTGCCGTTTTCAGCTTCATCCTCTTCCACAGAAAGAGTCAAGTGTGAATGACAACAGGGTGTTTGCTTAGATGGCGGTCGTGTGCAGCGGATGGCAGATGAATGTTTTATACAGCTACGGTTTAGCTGGAGGACAACTGATGCATGGTGGATGATACTTATGAATTCAGCATTGCTATTTTCTTTTGTGAGTTATTAAAATGTCTGATTTGAGTTTGTTTTATTTCTAATTGTTTTGAGTCATGTACAGTTTCATTACTTTGCAAACATATAGGGGGAAAAAGCAAATAAATAATCTTTTTTTGTTTAAAAACATATTTATATGATATTTTTGCCCCGTTGACTTCCATAAGGACAAAAAAAAATCTCTTTTTTGCACTTCACATAGGCCTGCCCAATATATAGTTTCAGCATCGATATCGCAATGCGTGTATCCGCAATAACCACATCACAGGATCTGCAATGTGGAGTAAGAATTATAGATAACCAGGAGCCACAGTTAAAATATAGATAGATGCATAGATCTCGATCTAATGTATAGACTATCCTAATAATTTAATTAATATCCATGTTTTATACTGTACAATGAGCTATTAAAATGACTGGTTTTAGTTTGTTTCATTTCTAATTATTTTAAGTGTTGAACGGTTTCATTATTCTGCGAATTTATACAGTAAAAAAATAAATAAATAAATAAAATTTTTGCCTCATTGACTTCCAATGACAGAAAAATGTTTGTTTTTTTGCACTTCACATAGGGTTACACAATATATAGTTTCAGCATCGTTATCAGTGTGTGCATCCACAATAACCACATCGCAGGATCTGCAATGTGGAGTAAGAATTATAGCCACAGTTAAAAAAACATATCATTTGTGGAGTCATTGCGAAGTGTAACCATAAAGTTACCAAAAAAGTTTATTAATATTTGCATGCTCTACTGTACTTATCAATGCTTGTAATCGGTCTATTATATTTCATACAGATACACTGCCCTACAAAAATCATCCATTAATCCACACTAAAGAATGAATCCACATCCACACTTAAACATCGAATACTTTCCAAATAGATCTATTCATTTAATAGTAAAATTATACTTCACATTGCAATATGTATCGCAAAACAATAAAATATTGCAATGTCAGTTTTTCACAGTATGAGGGTGAACAAAAAATGGCTACTTTTATCTTGGGCTGCATTTCACCTTTGCGAGCTTTAAGTGAATGGGTTTTTAATGCTGCTTCAACACTGGCTATATTTGCTCCTGTTCGTAGAGTGATTTGTTTCTTTAGTTGTTACCTTTCGCTGACAGACTGACAGTTAATTGATGAAGCTCTGCTGTAGCTTCTTTCAGGTTGTTCCCCTGTTGACCTCCCGAACCCGCGAGCAATCCTCTAATTTCAGTGTACCGACACTTTTTGCCCCTCAGCAAAAGCATTCGCTCTGCAGGAGAGAGTATTATACCATTCAATTACCACAAACAGAGAGAACGTCCCCTCTGGACCAAGCCATTTTTGTTTCTCACGCAAGACTTCGCACAATGACATACTTGAGAAAAGAAAAGCTATATTATGCTTTGTTTTTATGTTGAAGCTCTATTTGACTTCACTCTAATGCATGTATGTGCTGTCACAACAACCCAAGTGCAGGCGATTATAATTGGTTGACATTACCTGTGTGTTCTATAGGGGTATCGCTGACAGAACTGGATTCATGACAAATGGAGGATTTAGATGGCGGATGATTACTGGGCCAAGCATAAATCTAACCTTCATATTTTCACTCAGAGTGACGTTTTTATGTTTATCGATGCGAGAAAAGATGCACTAGAATTGTGCAAAATTGTTCAAATCATTCTGGGAGCCAACAATGCGCATTTTTATAAACAAATATTATCATTAGTATTATATATTATTAATATTATAATGACATATATTTAACATTATTAATTAGTTAATCTTTTTTTAATAATTATTTTTAGGGGGTTTCACTTTTATTGGGAAAGGATAGTGGAGATTTTTACAGACAGGAAAGTGTGAGGAGCAGAGATAGAGTAAGGATCCGCGAAGGATCACGAGCTGGGAATTGAACTCTGGTCACCTCGGTGCTATGTGTCGATGCGCTAACCACTAGGCTATTGGTGCCGACAAATTAGTAATCTTTAACATAATTTTACTCTGTTAAACACACATCACACACACATGCGTGTTTAATGTAAATATTTATTTTGTATTATATGGTATTTAAATGTGTATATAACCATTTATAAATATTCTATATAAAAACAAAATTGGTTTTAGTATGTATATTATTCTAATTGAATTATACAATGTTTTGTTATTGTATAACATTATTGTTATTATTATTATTATTAATAGAATGTTTTAATTGTATTGTAGATATTAGTTAGTTACAAATATCCCAAATAAACATTAAAATATAGATTTTGTTTGTTTTGTGTAGAATTAGATTTAAATTATACATAAGGTGGTTTATTTATTAGAATGTTTTATTTTATTGTATTCTCTTTAATTTTATATGCATAGTAGGGTTGTCGTGATACCATTAATTCATGTCATGATACTATACCAGCTAAAGTATCATTATACCAAGTAGTATTTTGATACTGTAATTCATAACTCAAATCCATGAAATAAAGAAAAATGTCCTAAATACTATATTTTATTTGTTATAATAGGTCTACTTAAATTGAATGAATAATTCCCTTATTATTGAAAAAAGTATTTGCACGTCTCTTCACCTAAAATGTATTCATACCAACAAAAATTCATTAACATAAAGATACAAATTATACCAAATGAAATCCGTTACAATAAGATCATTTTTCGAACAAACTTAAGGCTATTGACTTTATTCTTCAATGCGGAAGTGCGCTCGTTTTTGCTATTGTTTTACAACTTCCGATTCAGTCGTCTATGGGAGTCTATGGGAGAGTCTATGGGAGAAATGACTTAGAATAATAAACGGCAGAAAACGGTCAAACTACTTGCTCTACAAACAAGCATTTGCATGATTATACAGACAAAGCAGAATCATATAATAAGAAAATGTCAGTTTTTAACCTCTAAAAATGAATGGAAGTAAATGAGACTGGAAGTCTTGAGTCAAAATGATTCAAAATTCTCATACGCGAAGAATAAGGTGAATATGAAGTGGTCAAAAATTGTTTCAATGTTTCCTGTTGCTATTTTGGGTTTTTCATCTATTGTTTATTTTTTCAGTCTTTTCAGGAAAGAATCCAAAGTAGTTCAAAATTTCATTTTGTGAGTCGCTCTTTTTAAGAGACTATCATGGCTGCTGTAGCTATTAAATCATATTGACAGGAGCAGAAATGAATGGATTTAGATTCGAACAGAAACATTTGAAAATATGCAATAGACTACCATAAAAGGTGCGAATTTTACAGTTTAGCAATCTTAGAAAGCTCCAAAGACTATTAAATAAAATGGTCTATTGTTGCACAAACATGTGAGCATTTAGTGACTTTTCCACATGCAACATTATGTATTGTAGACAGACCGTTACTACGACTGTTACTACGTTATGACAATACTACCGTTTGCAAATTACAGTGGCACCGCCAGTATTTTGGAGCCATAGTATCAAGATACTAACATAGTACTGGTAAACCCTGCAACACTAACGCATAGACCTATGTGCAATTAAGCTATTATTATTTTTATTATGTTGCAATAGGATATATGCAGAATGACTTTTAATTTTCAGTAACCCAGTTAAAGTGCTTCTGCTGAACTATATGCAGTTACAAAATCGCCACATTTAAGGCCTGTTTTCATAAAAAATAATTGATCTTCACTGCCTGATTGATACACGATATAAAGTGGGTCTTCGAATGTACAAAAAGCGCTGTATTCAATTACATTTATCTGTGCCATGTCTTTAAAATATGAACATTTATTTTACTCCAGTATTTTCAATGGAGTTTCTGCGCTAACCTGCTGATCCTGATGGCGCGTGCATGTATACAGCATTTTATCTAGTTTTACACTTATACAACTAAGTGAATGCTGAAGTCTATTTAACTGATTATATTTTAATTGCATTATAACATCGATGCTGAAAGGAACTGTTTAAAATGGACCAAAAAAAAAATAAATCACATAACTGTTCACCGGATGTTTATCGTTTACGGTAAACTGTACATATATACCAAATTTCAAATGATAAAATTTATGCCATTTAATAAATAATGCTAATTATATAATGTTTTTATTTTAACATGACAATCTGTAAATGTTATTGAATAAATTATTTAATGCATGTGTATAGCATCAGTTAAAGAGGACTAGTGGACTTGCAGAAGAGTCTAGCAGCATGTGAAATTTTCTCTAATTGCCTATGTGCAGAAACCCAAAGTGCTGCACAGCGAGTTCTCATCTCTTTGCCCAAAAAGGCGAAACTAATGCAGTCTTGCAGAAGCCTTCCCAGCATGCCTCTGCCAAATAAACCAAAAGCCACTGAAAACATCCACGTTATTTAGTAATTACTAGAGCCTGCTATCATTTATTAGCTACATTTTGCAAAGGCGCATGCCCACACCATCTCAAACGGGTTGACCTCATTTTGATTCAGACAGTTATGGGCCTTTGATGAAAAGAGGAGAAAACTGGATACTGAAGCAGTGTGGGATTTTGCAAAGCAGCTAAAAGGAAATGCAAGCGCTCGGAAAGAGGGACGTGTGGTGTGGAGAGGTGGGACGGTGGGAGGCAGAGGGCCATCTGTCAAACAGGGGGCTTGGCAGTGGAGCGAAGGAAGGAGAGCAGTATGGAGACTGCATGTTCACACAGTGTAGCGCATTAATCATGGCGTCCCTTCCCATCACTCAAGCCCATGAGTACACATGCCTCCCCGGTACAGTCATTACGCCATTACACAAACATGCAGATATGAACACATCCGAGGGATTCTTGGCTTAGTGGAAAGAACGCAGCTTTTGTGTCTGGAGTTTACAAACTATTATGTGCACTTCAGTAAGTCAAGACTGCTTTGTAGACACATTTGGTTATTGTGTTTGATGCAGTAGCTGACATTGATGCTACTATGAATAAATATTCAAAGTAATGGGTTTACTTGACTGATTATAGAAATATAATTATAGATTGGCAAAAAAATATGGGATGAAAGGCCAGGTTATATTGTGAAAGACTTTATTTATTTATTATTATTATTTTTTAATAGAAATACACTAAATCAGAGGTCTTTTAACTCTGCTCCTGGGCACACACTATCCATTATTAATTTAAAGCTGTTGATAAGTATATATATTAAATAATTTTATATATTATAACGTAGGGCTACACAATATATAATTTCAGCATTGATATCGCAATGTGATCATTCCTAATAGTCGAATCGCGAGTATATGCAATGTCGAGTCTGGGTTATAATTTACGATTTTGCAAGTGTTTTTTTGAGGCCTATGACTGTGTGAGGGTTTTAAAAGCATTCAGGCATAAGAAATTGTTCGTTTGTAACTTTGACTAATTAATAACAAATAATTTTATTTAGTTGTTTAATTTGATTATTCAATTACTATATACCTGAATACAAATCGACTCCTTTGAAAACAATAAAACACTGTTTATTTAATTTGTATCTTTTTCTTTATCGAATTTCTCTATGCTTGTAGATTGTTTCTTATATTTTATGCATATGCACTCTCCTACTGAATTACCCCAATTAATCCTATCGCAATATATATATATATATAGCAGAATAACAAAATATTGCAATGTTAGATTTTTCCAATATCATGCAGCCCTATTGAAATGTATTATATATTTGAAGCAGGCCATAATTAACACCTTAAGCAGCTAATCAAAACGTTCAGGATCGCTAAATTACACAAGCAGTCTTGCCAAACCTAATTGGACAAAATATTTGCAGGACAGTGGGTCTTTAAAGACCTCTGCACTATGTTGATGTCATATTTGTTATTGCAGATCTATTATTTATATTTTGAATATTTAAATATAGGGAGATAGATCTAGATCTAATGTATAAGCTATCCTAATAATAGAATGAACATCCATGTTTTATACTGTACATCGAGTTATTAAAATGACTGATTTTATAATATTTTGTGTGGAGTAGGGCTGCACGATATTGGAAAGATTTGACATTGCTGTATTTTTTTTTCTCTGCGATATATATAATTTAATATATTGAGATATAAATTCACCAGATGACTTAACTCTTTTTTGCAAGGACTTTAGATTAATTAGGATGATTTTATAGGGGAGTGAAATATAAATATATTTTATGTAATTTATTACATAAAATTTTATATATATATATATATATATATATATATATATATATATATATATATATATATATATATATACACATACACAAAATACAGTCATAAATAAACACAATGAAGCAAATATTAATGTGAAACAAACAGATTTATGGTTTTCTGCAGAGAGTCTAACAATATTCGGTTACAAAAACGGAATAATCAAATATAAATTAACAATGCATATAAATTGTTCAATAAAATTAAATTCCTTTAGCTCTATTAAAATGCTTAACTTTTACTTAATGATTAACTTTTACTCTATTATGCTTAAATTGTTCAGAGTCTCCACAAATCTCGTGTTTTGACCTGTAGTTCCCGGTCATCTATAAATCGATGTGACTATTGCAGACAAACATTGCGATATTAATGCTCAAATCATATATTGTGCAGCCCTAGTGTGGAGTACATTTTCATTTGTTCGCTAATTTATAGGAAAAATAAGCCAATAAATACAATGAGTAATTATTAATACAACTATTTGCAGGATAAACCTAATATTGTTAACTTACTTTATCAAGAATGCCTTACTTTATCAAGACTCCATTGCACCATTAAATGATTTATTCTGTAAGTTCCTATATCATAAAGTGGATAATATACATTCAGTGAGTCATTATTACCAAAATAACCCAATATTAACTGGTTTACTTTGCATTTATGCATTATAATAGCCCATGAATGCCAATTAATAGCTCTGTCTTTTTCTTTT
The DNA here is from genome assembly GCF_903798145.1 of Danio aesculapii. NCBI lineage: Eukaryota > Metazoa > Chordata > Actinopteri > Cypriniformes > Danionidae > Danio > Danio aesculapii. The sequence goes on from NC_079438.1 coordinate 45,444,951, forward strand.
TAGCTCTATTAGGTCATTATCTTATGTATTCAATAAGTAGCCATATAATAAACTGGATGGTAGACAATCCATTTTTGCCAAGTAAACCCAGAGTATTAGTCTTACATTAATCTCTTTCAAAAGCACAAGGCGGCCAGCAAATAGCTCCGATTATACAAAGCGTAGTTGCAACACATATGCGTGAGACTGAGAGTGACTAATGACTGAGTAATTTCATGACCAAACATTCAGAACAAGCAGGATCAGCAACGTTGATGCCGATTTACTCAGTCTGAGATGGAGGAAATGCATCTCAAAGAAAATGATCGATTGCTTTACTCTGAAAAGCGCGGAGTGTGAAAGGTGTTAAGAGGCCACAGCAAGCAGCCAGGTCTTGACATGCAGCACAGAGCGAGGAAGGCAGACAGCTAACAACAACAACAACTAATAATGGCCGTTTTAACTTGCCTTGGGCTCGGGATCAATGCTAATGACCGCTTCTTGGCTGCTGCGCTGTAAGGCTCTAGATGTCCTAATTTCACAATGTGTAACTTCATTAGCTATTCCCAAAGCACCCGGGGGTTATGGATGAAAGCGTAAACATTGCACCAGTGCACAGATACAGAGAAGCTGTTTTTTTAATTCGCTCCGTGTGCGTGTTGGTAAAGCTGACCGCCTTAATTCTGCTTGGTTGTAGACTGTTTTTGGTGTAACAGCTGCTGTTCTTGTCATTAGAGCAATGGTCACGGTACATCTCTTTTGCTCTAAACGCTGCACTATTGATGGGATTTGACCCTTAGATCAGTATGTTTAGATGAGCTCTTAAGCCTTGATATAATCTGTAATTACTGCAGCTGTCAGGTCGTTAATTAGGGGTGCAGCAACCGATGTGTTGAAATGATAAAAGCGGTACAGTATCTGACTTACAAGCATTCGCAGGGCTGTTTGGGCAGCTGCTGATTGGGCATCTGCATATTGTATCTTTAGATTTTATCTTTATTTTATACAGAGAAACACAATATTAAATGATATGATGTGTCTTTTCTCACTTTATTTGGTGTAATTTAGTTGTTAGTCGGTTCTTATTCTTCAATGTAGTGTTTGTATTTTTGGACTGCCAAAGACATTGTGTTAAGTAGTATTGTTTTAAATTGATACTACATTTTAAATATATAAAGGTGCTGTATGTACGTTTTTGACTCTTTTAAAGCATAAAAATACCATAATATGTTTGCAGATATTTAAACAACGCTGAAAAACAATGCTGAAGTCAGATATTCTGCTTTGAAAATGGGCGTTCTGTGCCGGACCACTGCCTTGTTTTGGGTTTTTTTAACCTGCCCAATGCCAGCTGACCCAATTATAATACAGTACTCCGGGTTGCCTTGTTGGAAAACCACATATTTCATTTATTCAGTCAGAAAGACTCTCTAAGCATGCGTCCGTGACAGAAATGCGACCTTCGGTGGAAAGTAGCAGATTTCGAAATGAGACTCAGATTCAGAATTCCACATGATGTTATTAATTGGTAAATAATGCAAATATATTTTGAGCGTAAACATTAGGCGAGCAGGTTATATTGTAACTGCGTGTCCCAACAACACGCTACCTGACACAATTTGCAGTGATGAGCAATTTGGTTGTTTGGACCAGTCAAAACACATTTAGAAGCACAAAATATGCACTCACTCACGAAATGCTAGGGTTTATTATCTAATTAATACATATTAAACCTCTTTAATGTTATTAAATGTAGGTGCTGAATCACTGATATGTGTTGGTTTGCATTATTTCACAATTCTAAAGTTCAGTTTCAAATGGTTTATTTTTTTTTCAAGACCTGAGGTGAACTCTGATACTGCTTTTAGTAAATGGCAATAAATGTCATGTAAAATGGCTTTAAAACTCACATTGTTAGCATTTAACGCTGAATAAAGCACATGAGGTGTGATCGTTTTATCCTGTTGTTCATTTGTGAGAAATAGAAGCCGTTTCTAATATATCAATCTGAGGTGTTGGTTAGGACAAAACTTTTTAATATGGAAAATATTCCTTCTATCGTGTGCTGTTGCTTTTATTTAGAACACGATTTAAATCAGCATTTAGGCTCTATAATCTCGCTGTTAGTCGTCAATCTGGCAACCTGCGTTTGCATTTGTTTTGATCCAGGAATGCAGTACCTAGTAGATTTTCCAGCACAGCCTATTGTTATTGTTGCCTGTAAGCGTTTGAGTTTTATAGCATTTGAAGCATTTTATAGTGTTATAAGTGTTTGATTTATATCATATAGTATAAACTATATGCTGAACGATATTAGAAAAATCTAACATTGCAATATTTTTTTTATTTTCGATTTTATATATTGTGTTATGAATAAAAATTCACCAGACGACTAAGGGGACAATCACATCGAATGCATTTTTTGCATTGAGAGGCGTCTTTTTTTAATGATTTACTAATGGCCACGAGTGCTTTGCGTGCTGCTTATACGCCCTGAGTAGCTCGCATTTTATCCACCTGCTGCGCTTCACATTTTTCCCCTTGCGCGCCGTGCACTCGCAGTTGAAAAAGTCAACTCTGAGCGAAAAAAGCGCTACATCACTCGTGGATCCAATCAAATGAAAGCAGAGGCAGATTTCTGTTGAGGTGCCTGCAGTGTTTGTGTTGTCAAGACTAGAACTGAGACTTTTGAAGAGTGAGGAGAGACTATATTAATATCAACAGCAACACTCTCCCACAATACCCAGCTGATCCAGTCTTTGCCTACTAGCGACATTAAAAAGCAAACAACGCTGCTTTTTTTCTTGTTTTTTTGACAACAAAAAAGGCAGTGCGGTGCACCCTGCGTTTTTGGAATGTGAAAGTTCGTTTGGTGTGATCGGCCTATTAATATCTCTATTTGGAAATCATTTATAAATGTTACATTTATTGGCCTGATAAATCATTGGCTAAGTGCATTGTTGTCAGGTTGTACAGCCTACAGATGCATTTATTATAGAATTAATTTCACGTTTAAACACAACCACATTTAGACACGGAAAGCTATAAATTAGAGGACATTAGATCATACTAGGGAGGTAAATTATTGGCCTGCTGTATGAAGGAAAACCAATGAGTAAAACTGTGGCCGTTTCTCGACTGTTGAGAAAACACATTCTTCTCAGATTACTCTGTGTAGGCAGGATTTCTCAACTGGCTTTAACACTTTCCTGTTTTAACTTGCTTTTCCCACAGAGTCCTTTTCACCAGGCCCTAGTGAAAATTTCTTATTTGAAATCTCTCACTTTCTCGCCTCTCAGTCTTACCTTGTTTTTTTCTTTAAATCTACAGGAAACCTCGTCCTGTTTCCCAGCTGGTAGCCCAGCAAGTCACACAGCAGTTTGCTTCAGCCACTCTGCCCAAGAAAGAGAAAAAGGAGAAGACGGAGAAGGATAAGAATGAGAGAGAACCCACACTGAAAAAGAACAACCACAAGAAAATGAGGTGAAACTGCAATGCACTGCCTGTCCCCAAACAAATTAAGTGGCGGTGGTTTCCGTGCTTTACATAGCAGGTGCCTCACCCTGCGGAAAGTGTGTAATGGATTGTTAGTCTCTATTTGGAAATTGTTTTAATATAAATGATATTTTCTCCACTGCAATGCACCAGGAATTATAGAGCACATTTCCCTCCCCTTTTAGTGGCCAAGATTTGATTAATATTTGTAACAAATAATAAATGCAGTGTTGAAATTACACACACATCCTAATGAGGACCAGTGATTGAAGTGTATGCTCCTCTGAAGGATTGTAAATGCAAATGCACAACCCCTAAAACGTTGGGACTAAACAACATATGTTTTTCAAGGGAATGCATGCGTGTTATTCAGCAAGAATGTGATGGTAAAGGCATTTACAATGTTACAAATTCATTTAAACAAAATCTGAAGCAAATTTGTACTTTGCACCTTTCATAAAGGATTCACTGCCAATTTTATAGACAGCTGCATGGCTCAATTTTACACTTAAATATAATATAAATCACGTCATTTTGAGCACTTTATGCAATACATATTGCTCTAAAGCAGAAATCTGCAGGAAAATATGTTGTAAAATTCTTAAATTGTTTACAATCTACAGACAACAATACATATTTCAATTAAGCCTATCACAATTATTGACTTATCGCACAACACATGGACATGACGTCAATCATTTTTGGTGATGCAATATATATCGCCCATACATAAACTATTCTAGCAACATTTTAGCTGATTGTGCAACATCTCTATCTCTATTGGAGGTGTCCGTATGGTTAAAAAACACTAAAGTATTTACTATAAATTACTTTAGTATATTTTCATGTGGGTGTCTGACAACTGAAAATAAATTTGGTAACAGATATCGCAGAATCTGTTATTTTTTACTTTGAACTTTTTTTGTTAACATTTAATATTTTTTTATTTAGGATATGCGTTTTCACATTTTGATTCCAATGCCTAATTATTAAACCGTTACAATGCCTACAATTAGATTAAATACTCTTCAGAATAAAATATTTTGTGTTTTTGGAAGTCTAATTGCATTGTGATGATATTATATTGTTATTCTGGCATTATATAATGAGCTTAAAATGACAATAATATTGTTTATCGCAATATAATTTGGTGCAATATGTTGTACAACAATTGTGCGATGTAGGTTGAGCCTAGGATCTAGGAAGAACAATGGGGTTTTCCTCCAGGCTGTGGTACACTAGACCTGCTCTAAACCCTCACCAGGGTGCTAGAGGGTTCATGGGAGTATGCCCAACCAGTCCACATGTGTTTTGTGGATTTGGAGAAGGCATTCGACCGTGTCCCTTGTGGCATTCTGTGGAGGGTGCACTGGGAGTATGGGGTCAGAGGTGCTCTGTTAAGGGCCGTCTCGTCCCTGTATGAACAGAGTAGGTGTCTGGTTCGCATTGCCGGCAATAAGTCAGACTTGTTTCCAGTGCATGTTGGACTCCAGCAGGACTGCCCTTTGTCACCAATTCTGTTCGTCATTTTTATGGACAGAACTTCAAAGCGCAGCCTTGGGCTGGAGGGGGTCTGGTTCGGGGACCACAAGATCTCATCTCTGTTATTCGCAGACGATGTTGTTCTGTTGGCTTCATCGAACAAGGAACTTCAGCATGCACTGGGGCAGTTTGCTGCCGAGTATGACGCGGCTGGGATAAAAATCAGCACCTCCAAGTCCAAGGCCATGGTGCTCCACCGGGAAAAAAAGGTGGTTTGCCATTTCCAGGTTGGAGGAAAGTCCTTACCCTAGGTGGAGGAGTTCAAGTGTCTTGGGGTTTTGTTCACGAGTGAGGAATGGATAGAATATGAGATTAACAGGCGGATCGGTGCAGTGGCAGCACCGTTGTGGTAAAGAAGGAACTGAGCCAAAAGACAAAGCTCTTGATTTGCCCGTCAATCTACGTTCCTACTCTAACCTATGGTCATGAGCTTTGGGTCATGACCAAAAGGACAAAATCGCAGATACAAGCGGCAGAAATAAGTTTTCTTTGCAGGGTGACAGGGCGCACCCTTATAGATAGGGTGAGGAGAGAGAGAAGTCAGCTGAGGTGGTTTGGGCATCTGTTTTGGATGCCTCCTGGACACCTACTTAGGGAGGTGTTCCAGGCTTGTCCCACCAGGAGGAGGCCCCTGGGAAGACCCAGGACACGCTGGAGAGACTATGTCTCTCAACTGGCCTGGGAACGCCTTGGGATCCCTCCGGAGGAGCTGGAGGAAGTGTCTGGGGAGAGGGAAGTCTGGGGTTCTCTACTTAGACTGCTGGCCCCGGAAAAGCAGTAGAAAATGAATGAATATCACACAACAGTTGAAACAGTTCAATTTATTTAATGTTAAGCGGCCTAATTTAGTTATTGCATGCGTCATATTTGATGCACAAGTAGCTTATGTAGATAAAAATAGAACAAGAGTGGCTTCCTAAGATGCAGCAAGTTCCATTTTAACCCATGATAATATGCATCAACTGGCCGGAAAACAGAGATTTTTTAGAAAACATGGAATTCCAGTTTTCATACAAGTTGAATGTGCGGCATTGGATAGAAGCATCGTCTTCCAAGGCTTATCAACTATTAAAGCAATCCAGCAGATCTATATTAGCAGATCTAGAGAAGACTGCAGTGTTTTGTTTTAGCTTAAGTCAAGACTACCAAGTTTGATCAATTTGCCCTCTATCCTGCAGGCCCAGGTTAAAAAATGTGGACCGAAGCAGTGCACAGCATCTGGAGGTGACGGTGGGAGATCTGACAGTTATCATAACAGACTATAAGGAGAAAACAAAGCCCTCGTCCAGTTCATCCTCCAGCGCAACATCTGCAGATCACCACAGCCAGAGTGGGTCCAACTCAGACAACACAGAGAAGGGCATTTCCAGATCCTCGTCCCCTCGAGGAGAAGCTTCCTCACTCAATGGGGAATCTCACTAGAAAACCGTGGATTACTTCCAAAAATATATCCATTTTAAAAATCAACAGGACCACGCTTATGTATGCCAAGACTTACAGACTTAACCCAGCAATATAAGCCATCTCTCACTACTACCACAGTTATAGGATCTGGAGACATAGGATTTGACTCGTCCTCGTTTGTTACAACACCCAGTAGGTCAGCTTGAGATGAGCTGTAGACTTTGTAAGCAATTTTGATGATTGAATTCGATGACATTTTTGGCAATTTTATTAACATCGTAGTATTATGAATCGAATAAGTGTTGTCTGTTTGGATTCGGACATCATCAACAGTCATTCTTGTTTGTTTTTACTGCCGTGACTAAACTATTTCTTCAAACAACAATCTGTAATTGCTTCAACAGCACCTGAGGCTTACAAAACATGTTGATTCAACTGGAACGCTGTCAAAAATGTATTTGCTTTTACATGAATGAAATGTCAGTTGCGGTTAATATACTTTAAATGCATTACAGGGTGGGCATCAAAAGGGTTATTTTAACCCAAAATGAACGTTTTATACTTTCAAATCCATAAGACTTTTGTTGATCTTTAAAACAGAAATGAAGAAATTTTGAATAATTCTGTAAGATTTCTTTTCATTCAAAGTCTGTTCATCTAAAACTCTGATGCTACCATCATAAAGAGATCAAATTTATATGATGAACGGATTTAATTTGTGCTTTTATTTACAAACTTTGAACGGAGGGATTGACATCTTTCATATTTTATTAAGAAAATCTTCTTTCGTTCCAAAGATGAGCAAATGTGTTATGAATATTTGTTTTGGGGCCATCCATGAGTAACTGTGAACGAAACGGGATTTCCTTTCTTTTTTTTTATTTTGTTGTTGCACCTGCTGGTACTTTGTACGGTTTTAAGAGAAAATCTTGAAATTGTTTGTTCATTTGTTCTCCTTCATGCCTTTTTTTAAAACATTTGTCATGGTAGATTGCATCACTTGTTCGGCTAGTTGTTCTTCCAGCTGTTTTATTTTAGATTGTCTCTATAATTCTGTTAAATTCCACATGAAACAAGGTTTATGACTAAAAAAGATGGAAGAAATGTATTTGTAATGATGATGATTCATCCCTTCCTTTATGATGGTAATGGTGGTATATAAATATATTGCAGTATAGGAAATATCTCTTAATAAAATTTAAGATTTAGACTCCTGTCCTCACCCAAACTATTTTATTTCAGAGCCAACAAAGAACATGATGAATAATTCACCACAAAATATTACATTTACTAACTATTTACCTAAAAGTGTATAAGTTTCTTGTTCAGTTGAGCAAAAAAAAAAAAGCAATTTTAAAGAATGTTGTTGGTTATCAGATTTTAACTACTGAAAATTACTACTGAAATTAACTACTGACTTCCATAATAGGGGGAAAATAACTGTCATCAACTAATGGTTACCAACCTTCTTCAAAATATTTTCTTTTGTGTTTAAGAGAACAAAGAAATGTATACATAGTGGAACCAGATGGAGAATGAGTAAACAAAGCAATTGCCTTTTTTTGGGTGAACCGTCTCTTTAAGGTGATGGAATATGTGTGGTTAAATGGGTCGGTTCAGTTTTGTGTGGAAATGCATATGAATCACACAAGGGTGATAATCACAGTGAGCCATCAAAGTTTTGTGGTTTTACGTCACAACCACAGGATATGATGCAATGGCATACTGTTTCAAAGGAGACAAAAAAAAAAAGAGAAAGAGCGAGAGAGTATTGTTTCTTACTTGACAACTAGCAACAGTGTCTTAAATTAAGCTCTAAATTGGCATAGCCTTATACAGCAGTAAACAGGTATTATTAATCTTCATTCTATATTAATTCATGTTTAATCTAATTGAAATGCAAAGCTGAAAGTTTTACTGATAGACAAGACCACAAAGACCAGTTCCTCTATTCTCCTTTTGGGTTCCAATCAAATAGCATATAGAAGGTAAATCACATCATAATGAACTACGTCAAGACACGGGTGACTTATAATTGCAGCAAACTCTTTGGAAGCATTAAAAGTGTCTAAGAAGATGTCCAAAATCTTTACACCCATTGACCCAGATACTGTTTCGATGCATGTCACTGATGAGAAGATGATGGATGTTTACTGTATGATGACTGAAATGGCCTTAAAACACCCAGCAGACACAAGATGTTAACATGACGTTAGATTGACGTTGTGCCCCATAGTCGTGGGGATGTTGAATTTTGATTCTAAAAGAAAATCGGTTGACATCAGAACCTCACATCAGGCCAACATCAATGTTCAATGATCAACCATATATCAACGTCTAATGTTACAGCTTGATGTTGTGTGGACGTTACCAATATGACGTCTATCAGATGTTGGATTTTAATTGCCGTACCTGACGAATAAATGTCAGTAATTGACGTCAATATGACGTTGGTTTAAGATGTTCGCTTAACGTTGGATTTTGGTAACTTTCTAACACAACCTAAAATCAACGTCATTTGACATCGTTATTGGACGTCAAAATAACATTGTCCTGCTGACTACTTGAATTTTGGTCACCTGACATCACAACCTAAATTTAAACTAATATTAACGTCTTATGACGTTGTGTGCCAGCTGGGTAATAACTAAAGGCACTACAGAATGTTACGTTTACACACATCCACAATATACATATAAATGCATCAGCTTTTTACAGCGTAATGCTCACTACTCTGGAGTACTTTTGAAAGGTCTACTTTTTACTCATACTTTGAGTATATTTACAGCAGATACTTTCACTCTACTTGCACTACATTTTTGGGCAAGTGATGATACTTTAAAGTATGATTTTTCAGTACTCTTTCCAACGCTACTTAATATATTACTAGTAGATAGATAACTAAAAATGACTGTACTGTAATTACTGTACACCTAATGGTTAATAATACAAGTCCAAATGCAAGCTGTAATATGAAAGCATACGAGTTGCAGTGTTAATTTTGAAATGTAGCATGCAAAATGGCAATTCGCTTTTGTATTTTAGTTTACATTCACCATGACGTGCAGACTTGTCACATGTTTAAGAAACAAAGGAAATGTCATATGCAAAACGCCAATGCAATATGAAAAGCAATGTATTTTCAATTTGCATTTTGCAAGACGTGTGCAAAGTTTGGTGCAACATGAAAATGAAATTCTGTAATTTTCAATAGCCATTTGCAAACATAATTTCAATATGTAAATTACATTCTAGTTTAAGTATGTAAATTAAATAAAAAAATTTAATTTAACATTTAAGCATATCTTTTCGCTACAGTTTCTGCTTGCACATTTTACACACGTCATTTAAATTGGGGTAATACATTTCCAATTTAAAAATAGCATGGAATTTACAATTTAAAATTGTGGTTGTAAATGGTAAATGCTATAATTTAATTTTTGCACCAAGGTTTGCACATATGTCATGGGGAATGTAAATTGAAATATGGAAATATTATGCCTTTTAACACATTGCAATGCCGTTTTGCATATTACATTTAATATAAATAATGTAAAGGTACAGTAGTTATTTTAATAGATAAAACCAGAAACCTTGAAATAATGTTAACATAACTGTAGGTATTTAAAGATTTAATCTGAAAGGGTTTGTCATAGCAGGGGTCTTTCCCACGCCACCGGGGAAAGAACTTGTATGTGGGGGGGATGGTGGTGGTCGTTAATGATATGAATGCTGAATCATTTTGATGAGTCGATTCTTTCGAACAGTTTGTTTTGAAGTAAACACGTCATCACCTCAGACTCTTCTAGCATCTCTAAAAGTTTTAGTGGCGATATATATTAGGTATATTTTTTTGAATAATGCATTTTTATTTATTCTAATTTACATATTAATGTTCAGTGCCTAACCTCCATGATTTAGCTCATAAATCATATAATAATCACAATTTAAATGTCAGTCATTCAGAATCTAAATATATATACCATCTAAATTAAAGACTACTAAATTATTTACAAAGATATTACGTAAATTATGGTAGAATTTGTATTATTGAGCTATTAAAGTGTTTTTTGTTCTGTAAATCACTTCAACTGATTCAAAGAAAAGATTCGACTCAGAGCGACTCGTTGAGGAAACGGACATCACAAGTGGACATTATTGGGCGAGTACACTTGTGTGCACTTTTCAAGTGGAAAGTCAGTTGTTCTCTGTATAATGCGTATATATCTTAGGACATTTAGTTTGTGCATAGTTGTCGCTCTTTTATCTTTGGTGTTTTTGTTCAGCAAACATGACGAAGGAAGTTTTTCGGCTGGGTTTAAGCAAGTTCGAGCGCCGCCCCAACATAAGAGCTTCAATGGAGTAACGTTAGAAGCAAACAACGACCCACCGTGACCACATCACACCGGTAAACTCTTTTTGTTTCTAAAAATATCTGTTTAACAGGTTGACTTTATGTTTAAGAAGTCTGTGCGATGTTTTTAAACAAAAGTATGTTTGAATTCTAGTTACAATGACAAATAAAACAATGTATCACAGGATGGGGAAATATGACATCCAATATGTTAATCCTGCAGCTGTAATACATTTATCCAGAAAATATCCTAATTAATTCTTACAAAAGCAGTGGGAAGTTGCTAAAGGAAGCTCCTAACATTCACTCAAAGACCAAGCAATGCTCATGACAACAGCCTGTGTGATTCCACACCGACTCGAGAAACTCTTGTTCACACTTACCTGGCCTGATTGATTGTGAAGGAGCGTGTTGTTGAGATGTCGACCACCGAATGAGCTGCAGACAACACCACGAGCTGCCTGCAAGATCACGCCTCTATTACACACACATACACACACACACACACCTGGGTTTCAGCTGGATCATTATATTATACAGGCAAACAGGTCGTGCAGCCTTGGAGAATTTGTGCAGTTGATTTCAGTCAACTCTTGAACCTAAATGAGTAACGAAAACATTATTTGAATAATAAATTATAAATAAATAAGTAATCAAAGCTGATCTAGATACAACACTTACAGATGGTACATTCCATTCAGTTGGAACATTGTACCAATTAATAAATACACAAGTAAACGAGAAATGCCAATTTTTCCTTTTTAGGCATGCGTAATAAACAGTTGTGTATTATGTGTTTGGTTTAATAAACTGTTATAAAGGAAAACACTTCATTTATTTATTTTTATTTTAATGTGTTAAGAAGAGAGCTGCAAAATTAAAACAGCTAATTTCCCAATATTGTTTCAATACACACACATTTAAAGACTAGTTACAGACATACAATCTTTTTTATTTATGGGATTTATTTACATTTAAAACAAAATGTGTGTGAGGTTAATCCAAAATAAACAAAGTAAAAATATTGCTAATTATTAGTTTATAAAAAAATCTGATATGCTTTGGTTGGGAATGACTATAAACAGAAAAAAGAAAAAGAAATATATATATAATGTAAAGTTTTAATTACATAAAAAATCTATATTATTTGGAAATAATGTTTGCAACAAAAACAGAATTTAACAGCCAATTACAATATATTTTACATGCCAACTAATTCTCATTAGATTATAAGTAGACTGTTAGGTTGGGGTTAGGGTTTGTGTAATTGACATGTGCTTGCAAAGTGTTTTTATAGTCAGTTAAATGTCTGTATCAACAGATATTAAGCAGACAGTCTACTAATACTCAAGTGGATCATCAAAATAAAGTGTTACCAAAAAAATCCCCTTTTTTCTTTTGTTCTGAGAACTAAATATGACTATTTTTAAACATAAAATATTCATAAAATATCACGTTATCAATCAAATGACCATTTGAAAACTAAAACGAAAACCACTGCAAATTATTAGAAGGTATAATATATTTCAAATATTTCCATTTGTAGGAAACAAAGTTGTGGCCTTTATTGAGATCTCTGTGTGTGTCTGTGTGTATGTTCATCAATGCTTTCATTAGCTATTTATCACCTATCATTGGGGCCAGACAGAATCTGCGAATATTTTTAGTTATTTCTGCGCAGAATTTTGTAAAAAAAATCTGCAGATTTATGCGGAATGATTTTGGGAGCATCATAAAACATAATATGTGCAATACAAAGTAATACCTTTTTAACTTTTATTTAATGTTTACAATGTAATGTAAACTAAGCAAGTCTCTCATGTGGTATATCTACTAAAAGACAGAAAATATTACTTTACAAACTGTATTGTACATAAATCATTTGAACATTTTCATATTAGTCAATAATATTACTGAAATTAATTTAAAAACTGAATAAATATAAATTTACACACAAGTAAATAAATAGACTCAATGATCAGCTCAAAATCTGCAGATTATGTGTGGGCCTACCTAACATGTTCATTATAAAGCCCAACGTATGCTTCAGTTTCTATAAAGTAGGCTGTGCACATAAAGTACTTGCATATTGTCCTAATGATGTACCGTATGTATATTTTAGTATACACATAAAAACGTCTGGTGTTTACAGAGATGTTGTCAAGAAGCCGAACTCACCTGTTCAGCAGGAGGCACTGATGCATCTGGCAGTGGTGGCCTGTGGAGAGAGACAAGGAGAAGCGGTCAACATGCTGAAGACTGCAGTCACGCTCAGCCAAAGAGTCTTGACATTTCACATCTTTGCAGAGCAACAGTTACACACCAGCATTAAAGCCGATGTTAGTATGAGCCACTGTCATTCCTGACATACATACATTATCAGTCAAATGTGTCAGATCCGCAGGATTTTGTAATGGCTTTAAAAGAATTCTATTCTGCATTTATTTGATCAAAAATACAGTAAAATTTGTCAAATTGTGAAATATTACAACAATTTAAAATAACGTTTTTCTGAATGAATGTAGTTTAAATAGTGATTTGATGTTGGTGCCAATGGTGTAGTGGTTAGTGCGTCGACACATGCAGTCTGGTGTTCACGGTGACCCGAGTTCAATTCCCACCTCAAGGTCATATGCCGATCCTTCCCCTCTCTCTGCTTTTCTGTCAATGCTCTCTACTGTCCTATGCATTAAAAAGGTGAAAACCATGGAAAAAAAATATTAAAGTAATTTATTCCTGTGATTAAAGGATTGAATACAGGAATTTTTATGCATTTTAGGATTCTTTGATGAAAAGAAAGTTCAAACAACAGCATTTTCTTTAATTATTTTTTTTCCATAATAAATGCCTTTACTCTTGAACAATTTAATCTGTCTTTAAAAATTGTGTTTTTTTATGGTACTTTTGAACAGTACTGCATCACAGTTTCCACCAAAATATAAAGAAAAAGCATTATTATTAATAATAATAACAATAAATGTTTGCAGATCATCATATATTATGGATTCTGACAGACACAGATGATGCTGAAACATTTAGCTTTAAATCAACAAAATAATTATTATTGAATTAAATGACTACATTAAATTAAAAGATATAACCATTATCTAATAATAATATTTAACAGTTTTACAGTTTTTAACTGTATTTTTGATCAAATAAATGCAGCCTTGGTGAGCAGAATATTTTTTTAATAAAAACATAAAAATAATTAAACATTCAACCACTATACAGTTGAAGTCAGAATTATTAGCCCCCCTGTTTGTTTTTCCCCCAATTTTTGTTCATGTTTCATCACATTTCTAAACATAATAGTTTTAATAACTCATTTCTAATAACTGATTTATTTTAGCTTTGCCATCATGACAGTAAATAATATTTGACTAGATATATTTCAAGACACTTCTATACAGCTTAAAGTGACATTTAAAGGCTTAACTAGGTTAATTAGGTTAACTAGGCAGGTTAGGGTAATTAGGCAGGTTATTGTATAACAATGGTTTGCTCTGTAGAATATCGAAAAAAATATATAGCTTAAAGGGGATAATAATTTTGACCCCAATTTGTTTTTTAGAAAAGTAAAAACTCCTTTTATTCTAGCTGAAATAAAGCAAATAAGACCTTATCCGGAAGAAAAAATATTATCAGACATACTGTGAAAATGTCCTTGCTCTGTTAAACATCATTTAAGAAATATTTTAAAAAGAAAAAAAAATTCAAAAGGGGGGGAGCTAATAATTTTGACTTCAACTGTATATTCACATCTGCATTGGTCACGTAGCGAGAACAAATTTTAGCAGTGTTATACGTGTCATTTCAGATAGTAAAATGTTTCTCTGTGAACTCTGTGCACTTTAATCTGCTGCTGAGGCATTGAGAAACAGTAAAGAGATGAAAGATTTACCCTTTGCCAATCCATTTTTCCTCTTGTACAGCTGGATTCCTGGCCGGCTTTCATCCAAGGGAAATTCAGCTATGTTCTTCACCCCATTTCATTCCCCCATGAGCACCATGAAGAGTGGAGTCAGCTTTTCAAACCTTGTGCTTCACAGAGACTCTTTCTGCCCGTGAGTATTTCTGCAACTGTTTAAGGAGACACACTGCAGGTAAAAACACTGGTTTTCACGCACCTGTCAAAGGTTTTCTTCACATTACACAGAAAAAAAAATCTATTTCAATCACATTTTTTGTGTTTAGAATTCATTTATAATGCATATTTGTTTCTCATGCATTGAGCCATAAATCTCCACTTCAGGATTACACACGAAACCATCTTTGTTTTATTAATATCTAGATTTTACAAAGCCCCTAAAGTGACATGTTCAAAATAATAATAATAATAATAATAATAATTTTTTGTTTGTCTTTATTTTTGCTATTTTTGAAAACTGTATTTAATTTTTTCCCTAACATATGAATTTAGGTGTAGTAATTTTTGAACCATTATTGTTAGTTATTTTGTTAAATTAGCTCCAGATTTGGCTTCAGTACTGACTAAACTAATGTATATGCACAAATATAATACTGTAAAGCAGTGTTTCCCAACCCTGTTCCTGAAGGCACACCAACAGTACACATTTTCAACCTCTCCCTAATCAAACACACCTGAATCAACTTATCATAACATCAGAAGAGACTCCAACACCTGAAGTTAATGGGTCAGAAAAGGGAGACATCCAAAATATGTACTGTTGGTGTGCCTCCAGGAACAGGGTTGGGAAACACTGCTGTAAAGCATCCTAATAATAATTTAAATGAGAGGTTTGTGGGAGGTGTACTCATATATGCTGAGCACTTTATGTCTATGTCATGTGCACGTGAAAGTCTTCGTTATTATTTTGTTGCACGTCACTTTAGGGGCTCAGTAATATTCTGAAGGTTTTTTTGATGATGGATAAATTAATACAAATAATGCATAATTAAATCCGACATTTTGTTTTACCAGTAATTACATTTTCTATTTCCCCTATGGCTGTTTTGAGTGTATTCTGAATTATGGAGTGAAGTGTATGCAAATGAGTGCAAATAAATAATGCATCATTTGCCTATTTAAACATTTTAATAACAATTTACAAAACTTGTAATACAAAAAAAATGTATCATGAAAACTTCTATGTATTTTATTTACCCTGTGATTTTCTTTTGCTTTAACTGCATGTTTAGTTTATGCTGTACAGCTATTTTAAGCAATAGTTGGTTTTGTCATCTTTATTACTATACATTAAAACCTAAACAGATATAAAACATAAATAAAAACAGCTAAAGGGGAAAATACACCTTAATTATATAATTATCTAATAATTAATACAACAATATAAAATACAAGGACAACAAAACAAATATTATTACTATATTATATTATACTATATTATAATATACTATTTTAAATTATAATAATATTATTGTAATATTATTAAATATGACTAAAAATAATATTATTTTGCTTGATTAATCATTTAAAATGTTTGAAAAGGTTACAGTTATTACACAATGTTGTGCTTTTCTTTTAGTAAAGTTAAAAATATGCATAAATTGCTCATAACTCTTTCTTTGTGAAGTCATGGTCTAATTTTTAAAAGCAGAATCTTTCTGAAAACAGTAAGATTATATATGTTGTATTCAAGCAAAGCATCGCACCTTTTTTCTGCGCACAGATGATTCTGAGGGACCTGGACTCCTTGCTGTATGTGGACACAGATGTGCTCTTCCTGCAGCCTGTAGAGCTGATCTGGGACACGCTGATGCTCTTTAACTCCACACAGTTAATAGCAATGGCTCCAGAACACGAGGAGCGCAGGATCGCCTGGTACAGTCGCTTCTCCCGACATCCCTATTATGGGAAAACTGGCATCAACTCTGGCGTCATGCTGATGAACTTGACCCGGATGCGAATCGCACAATTCAAGGTGAGATTTTAAGAGGGATTATGTGAGGTCTAATGTTTGTGAAAAAAAAAGTGTTTATTTTAATAGGAGCACATGCTGGAGCTCATGACCTGGTCATCACCAGCTTTGCTTAATGGGCAAACACTGATAAGTGTCAGGTGATATCTTATATTAAAATTTTAATCTTCATGGTAGCAAAAACAAAAATACTAATAATAATATAAAAAATATTGTGAAGTTTTATGTAAAAATAACCTTTTTAGTTTTGATAGTTTTATTAAATTTAATGATCTTAAATTGGTTTTTAAATGTTTTAATAATCATGTACCAGTGCTGTTTTCTGATTTAATCAGTAGGCATCAAACCTCTCACAGAGTCAACAGAGCAACTGCTAATGGTGACTGTCTAGTGCCAAAGTGTAAGACCTCTTTCGGTCAATCTGTTTCTTCTGTTAAGGGAGCCAAACTGTGGAATGATTTACATGTTAGCATAAAATTAGAAAATAATATAAATATTTTTAGTAGTGTTCTTAAAAAGTGGTTAAAAACAAAACAATTGTGTTTGCACAAATAGTTTACTATTAATTTGATCATGTAGCCTTTGCTTTTACCTTTCAGCAATTTTATGTAAAGAATTATGATGTTGTGTTTATGTATCAGTTTGTCAAGCCTCCTGTGGACAGATGTTGAGAATTAGCAAGTCTGCTAAAACACTTAAACGAATGCATTTGGTCGTCCAGTGTAATTGTGATGTCCACGTCAAATAAATAAATAAAAGATGTATTAATATAATTACTAATCTAAAGTATTAAAAATCATTAATTTACAGTTTTATGAAATAGTAATAGTATGTGTTAAGTTTGAGGCCAGTCACATTTCTAAAAATAATATATGTTTGTTATATTTTGGAAAGATGTTTCTTGTGCTTAAATGAGCTAATATTGTTTTAATATAAGCAAATATATTTGAATATATTTTAAAATGTAATTTCTCTGTTGCAAAGTTGAATTTTCCAATCAAAAGGTCACATTTTTCCAGAAATCATTCTAACAGGATGATTTGTGCCATTAAATAATATTCTTTTATTATACAGTATTATTAGTAGTAGAAGTATTAATAGTAATACAGTGATTATAAAGTAATAATATATATAAAAAAAAAGAACCATCTATTTTTGACTATTTTAACAGGTTTTGAACATGTAATTCTAATTTAGTCCAGAAGAGGGAAGCAAAACTCCCTTTTTTTTCTTGGCTTGTGAATGAATATCAGCTCTTTTTCTCTTTTCTCCATGCACAGAATGACTTGACCCCTATCGGTCTCCATTGGGACGAGCTCCTGATGCCTTTATTACAAAAATACAAGCTTAACATCACGTGGGGTGACCAAGACCTCATTAACATCATTTTCCATTACAATCCAGGTATATTTTTCTGGATGTTCTTTTCTTCATCCGTTACTGCCTTTTAAGTCTCAATAACAGACATGTGTCTACATCCAGAAATGGTATTTACATTGCCCTGCCACTGGAACTACCGTCCCGATCACTGCATCTACGGCAGCAACTGCGCTCCTGCTGAAGACGAGGGTGTTTTCATGCTACACGGCAACAGAGGAGTGTTTCACAGTGACAAACAGCCTGCCTTCAGGGCCGTGTATGAGGCTTTCGAACAGGTGATCAGTTTATTCAGAGTTTTGTTAGTAGCTATTAGTGTTGTCACAATACTGGAATTTGTAATACTTTAAGAAATACTGATAATCAATACAGTTTTAAATAACATAGGAACATATAGCCACAGCATTCATTTAATTTGAAAAGTTTATTCATGCCTTTATTTTCCAATTTTGATGTTATAAATAAAAATACAGTTGAAAAAATTCTAATGTTTGTTATTTTAATTGTTTTGAACCATGTAACATTTTTATAAAATAATCTAATCTCAAAAATGTAATCCAATCTCAATATTACAGTAGAAACTACAACACTGACTTATATAAAATGATGTAAAACATCATTAAAAACAACTGAGCTGTCAGTAATTACCAAATTATACCACAAATGTCACTTTAACACAGCTGATTAATTGAACTTTTAGACAAAACAGACTTTCTGAAGTATTTGTCATAGTTAGTAATCAATTTAAGCGCATGATCATGTAGAGAATTCAGAATTTGTGTTTATTTTCCCTATCGCATCTGGTGTGTGATCTTTAAACTGACGAAACATTAAAAAAATGCATGGATAACCTGTAAAATGAGCCACTGAAATAAATGGATAAATAACAAAAAGCATAGTGAGAGCATGGCATGTATCCATACTGCCATTTGATACATTTAGTATCAATACGTATAGAAATATCAGCACTTTTGACAACACTAGTAGCTATTTTTAGCCATCCTGCTTGTCCAGAGCTAAATAAATGCCTGTTTTTGCAGTACACATTTGGCGAGGATCTCAGACAGTCACTGCTGTCACCGCTGGAAGTGGCATTGAATGAAACGACACACACATACTGTGGTAAAGTCAGTCATTTCTTTACTATGGGACTCCTAAAGTCTGTCAGGAGGCTCCAGAGAGCGACTCCACCAGGTGACTGAGACGTGATTCTGTCATGGTAGGTGAATGATGACTGAAATATAATCTCGGAAACTGGACATGAGCCGCTCTTCCAGTCGTATCTGTGCAATGTGAGCGCTGAATGTTCAGTTGGAAAACTCAGAGATGATGAAAGATGGGGTTGAATGATGAAATGCACACCTACTGGGATTCTTCTCAAGGGGCCATTTTTATTTAATTTTTTAACTTGGTAATAAGATCTCAAATATAAAAAATGAAACTATTTATTAACCTTAACGTCATTCCAAATCTGTATGGCTTCCTTTCCAGGAACAAAGGAGACAATTTTTGTCTCATACAAATTATACAAAAATACTGTTGCACACAAACCATATTGACTACTTTGATGATTGTTTTATCGTGGTTTTGGACGTACTGCAAGATGTTATGGACCTGGAGATACTTGAAAATGTAAATATGCGTTTAGATATTTGTTCTTAGTGACGTGATTTTCATATGAAATAAAATCACGTATCAGATTTAAACCTTGTGAACATTGGTTAATCGTTTTAAACAAAAGGAGAAAAGCAGAAAAGTGTATTTGAACAAACTATGGAAGGAGAAAAAAAAAAAAAAAAAAAAAAAAATATATATATATATATATATATATATATATATATATATATATATATATATATATATATATATGTATATATATATATACATTTTTAGATAAATGCTTAAGCTTTAAATATAATGGATTTGCCCAATAAAATTTTTAAATTTTATTGAAACTAAATATGTGAAATTATATATAAAATAAAAAAGTAATAACAATTACAAATGCTACAAATTTAAATTGTGTAAAATAAAATTGAAAAATGATATATAAACTACTTTCAAACTTGAAAACGAGTAATTTTCTCTGAGAATATATGTGATTGTAAATATTCTTGACTGTATTGTTTCTGATTATACAGAATTTGTGTTTCTTTCTCTATCGCATCTGGTGCGTGATTTTTAAACTGACGAAACATTAACAAAATGCATGGATCTTTCAGTAAAATGAGCCAGTGAATTAAATGGATAAAGTAAAATTAAGTATCCATACTGCCATTTGATACATTTAGTATCAATACGTATAGCAATATCAATACTTTTGACTACGCTAGTAGCTATTTTTAGCCATTTGGCCTGTCCAGAGAGTCTATGTAAATGTAAATATTCTTGATTGTATTTTTCCTGATTATAAATGTTCTAAAATAGGTGTATTATACACATACAGCGGAGTAGATGAGAATTGAACACGTCATGTTTTTTATTGGGAGTAATATTTCTAAAGGAGCTGTTGACATGGAATTAAACCAGATTTTGTACTGAAACCCCAAACAATACACACATAAAAATTTAATAAAACAAATCTGAAAAATTTGTTATGTGTAATAACAATGAAATGACACAAGGAGAAAGCATTGAACTAGTCTCGTTTATCAAATCTGATCTTTAATCTGTATTTTATATTGGGTTCAAGTCAGGTGTTTGGTTAGGTCATTCTACAGCTTGATTTTCTTTCTCTGAAAGTGTTTGAGAGCATCCTTGGCTGTGATCCTTTTGGATCATTGTCTTGCTGAAATGTCCACCCTAGTTTCATCTTCAACGTCCTGCTAATGTTGATGTTGGACTGAAGCAGCTGATATTAATTTACAATGAGTAAGGGCAGAGAGTTGCTGAAGAACTACTGAGAGATTTCAGCTGCTGTCTGGGCTTTCACTGCCTTTCTACAACTCCCTTTCTTCATGTGTTCAATACTTTTCCCTGCGTCATTTCATTTTATTACGCATTTCTTAATTTGTAAACTAATTAGATTATCCATATATGGATTTCTTTGGTTGTTACCAACATCCAGGGAAAATTTCAAGTCAACAGCATCTTTAGAAATATGTTTTCTGATAAAAATAGTGACATGTTCAATATTATTTTCCCTGCTGTATATACTTGAATAATATATAATACAAATCCTTATTTTATGTTTGTAAATATGCTGTTGTTTGTAGAAATGGACTACATTACAACTGCAAAATTCAAAAACTTCATTATATTTAAATTATGAAGCATTCAGTGAGAAAAAAATCTCTTAAAATGGAGGTCATCATGCAATTCAATCTTACTGAATGTTCAATGCTATTAAATAAATGCATTTGAGGGTTAACTGCCACTTATTTTATATGGACAGCATTTCAAAATCCAAATTGAACTTTTTATGTATTAAAAAGGTAACAGTTGTCCTCCAGCAGGGTGCAGCATTGATTCAGCCTTTTGGTAACATCACACACATACACACACACACACCAGTAAATACTGAACCACTTCACAATAATATCATCTCATTACAGCCTAACTCTTTCTTTATTCTGAAAGTGAACATTTTAGGTAATTTATATCGCTACTTAAAGCTCTTGAACCACACAAAAAGGAGGAAATGACCCAAGGAAAATCTCTAATGGGATCATCGATTAAAATATCATTACATGTGAGCCATTAAAGCAGTAGTAGGTGTTAAAAATGATAGAAAAAGGCCTCATTCACTTCTAATCCATGTAAAACCTGCATACAGTCAGTCTGAAGGATCAGAAATCTGTGTCATTAAGTAGATTAATGGCATGTTCATACTCACATCCCATGGATGAATGTGGCAGAAAATTCTCCTGTGTGAAGCAGATTTACAGGTCAAAGGCTAGACTTCATCCAGCGGTAATGAGGGGCTGCAGGTGGTCTTCCTCACGTGTCTGATCATCATGATATTTGGAATCGATATTCAAACATCTAAAGAAGAAATTAGTGAGGATTTATATATCTGTAAAGGTTCATTGATGCATTCATCTTGTTAAAGAAAATAATGACTATTTACACAGACTCTCTAGAGGACAATGTTGTTTATATTTATATATGCTCACTCACTGGCCAGACTGGTTTCTTGAACATGACAATGAGTTCACTCTACTAAAATGGCCTCCACAGTCACCAGAATTCAATCCAATAGAGCACCATTGGGATGTGGATGAACGGGGGATTTGCATCATGGATGCATAGCCAACAAATCTGCAGCAACTGTGATGCTATCATGTCAATATGGACCAAAATCTCTGAGAAATATTTCCAGTACCTTGTTGAATCTATGCCACGAATGATTAAGGCAGTTCAGAATGCGAAAGGGGGTCCAACCCGGTACTAGTAAGTTGTACCTAATAAAGTGGCCGGTGAGTGTATCTTTTATGCATTTATTTATTTAGACCAAGAACATGCATCAAGCAAGAACATATCTATTATATAATACATAATAAAGCATTACAAAGCATATATTGAACTAATTATAAACATTTATTTATTTCAAGACTGAAAAAAGGCATTAATCAAGCAAACATTAAATTATGTAAAGCGCACTTTCATAATAAACCATTCTACTCTTTTATCACTGCAGTTCATGGACAGGACATGAACATAGAGGCTAAAAGTAAAAAAAATCATACAGTCTATTGTCCATTTGCTCATCTTGTGTGTCCTCCATCAAGCAGCGGCTCTCTGAATCGGCCCCTGGTTCACAATGGAGCCTCTATCTTTGCTTTCCCTTCCATCATTTCTCCCTTGGACAATATTTACCTCAAGTGGCAACAAATAGATGTTTTTTTCAGCCACACAAAAAAAAGCAGTGAAAGGGACCTTATCTCTTGCTTCTATTTCCCCCCAGTGAGTTTTTCAATTAGGTAATTACAGCCATGTGAAAGGAGACCCGGCACTGAGCCCCAGTGCATTGTGGGAGCACCTGTCCCCCATAGACGCCAATTACCTGGCACACGAACCGTCTCCATTGTGCTGGCGCTCGAGGGGTCCGAGTCTGCAAACACAGCCAATGTGGCGTCTGATCAATGGAAGAGCGGCGTCTGTGAAAACAGGTACATGCACCAAGAGGAATAAATGAGCCGCCGCTTTCCTCGCTTGCTTATTTATGCATTTGTGTTCAATTTGGAAGGCACAAAAACACTGTGAAGCTTGAAATGCATTTTCAGGACTGGTATCAACATTAGGCTTTACTCTTGCTATTTTCGTGGTGTCACAGTTTTAAAAGAATGCAAAAATGAAAGCCTTGACAGCGGTCACTTGCTTTGTTACAAACTAAATTGAAAATAGTTCATGTAATGTAAGTCAATGTGGCGCAAAGTCACTTCAAACAGTTTAACTGAAAAGTTCTTTTGCTTTATAGATGTCAAAAGCATGTGAAGTAAATATTGTGTATTACAGTATATTAAGTCTTTATACGTTTAATTCAACTGTACTGGGGCTTCTTGTTTGTTTGTTGTGTGTGTATAGGTATATATGTTTTCCCAGTACTGGGTTGCGACTGGAAGAGAATCCACTGCGTGAAACATGCTGGCTGGAATAGTTGCCGGTTCCCGACAAAATAATGGGCTAAGCCAAAGAAAAATGAATGAATCAATGTACAAGACTTTTGTCTAAGCAAAGTCAGACCTTACTGTCCTAATTAAATTATTAAAAATCAAGACATGGTCATATTTTAATTTGGTAAAATAAGCGTAATCTAGAGGCCTTTGCCTTTCATATAAGCCACTTCTGATACCAAATGATCAACTAGAAGTCAAGTTATTATTTGTTGTTTCTAAAACATGGATAAGCAACAAGACTTTTGTCAGGTACTGTATATGTTTTCCCAGTACTAGGTTGGGGCTGAAAGGACATCCACTGTGTAAAAACTTTGCTAGAATAGTTGGCGGTTCCTGACAAAATAAGGGTCTAAGCCAAAGGGAAATGAATGAATGAGTGTGTGTATATATATATATATATATATATATATATATATATATATATATATATATATATATATATATATATATATATATATATATATGTGTGTGTGTGTGTGTGTGTGTGTGTGTATATATATATATATATATATATATATATATATATATATATATATATATATATATATATAAGAATGGGTACTTGAAATAGGCAGTAAAAATACAAATTTTGATGATTTTTTTATTTTTATTTATGCAGTTCGAAGTCTGATTTTTGAGAACAAATAAAGGGTCACTAACTTTGTGAATATGTCCTATGGTGTGTCTTAGCAACAAAAAAAAAAAAGTAGATAAAACAACTCTTAATAAGATACAAATAGAATGAACATGATGAATTTTCTTTATTGCTGGACACTTCATATAGTGCTATTCATTTTATTCAAAGTTATGATTAATATTTTCTTCTCCATGACTTTTTGGACACTTTTTGTGCACCAGTGGACAACAAAGAGTAGCAATGTTTTAGTGGTTCCAAAAAAGTTTCAAAACGATGTGAAAGACAAAAACTTCACAGCGGGATTCAGTCACATGATTTTTAATGGAGTCCTTCAACTTATTAAAGCTTTCAGTAAAGTTGCAGATTTAAAATTAGCATATAGCGTCACACCAGAGGACAGTTTTCAGTGACAAAATGTTCATATATAGCAAAAAGGGGGCACTTAAGACATTTGTTAAGAAACTGAATAAAATTTCAAGCTTACAACTAACAATTGCAAATATTTTTTCCTAGTAACCACTGTAATAAGTGATAAAGATACATCCATGTGTAAACGTATTAATAATAATAATTTTTTATATTAAATAAATCAAAGTGATTTCAAAATAAAAACAAGGAGGAACAAAATTTCCCCAAATATTTTATGCATAAAAAACAGTGATAAGTAATTATTAAAGACGCATCAGATTATTCAGTTAAACCAAACAAGACTCAGGTGGACACAGTTATCATGGCAGAACAAGAAACAACAAACAGTAAAAAAATCATTCGCAACACACAAACCTGCATCGTACTGCAGAAAGCACTCTTATCCTACAAGAAACTCATCAGTGATGAAGCCATTTTCAGTGACGTGCCTCACAAATGTCAGTATTCATCACCATGCTACTGAATGAATATATACGCTTATAGTGACCTGAATAGTTGTCTTTCCTTACTGTATGTGGAGCTAGAGATGGCTTCTGTCTCCCAAGTGAGCCAATTTAAGCCCAAGTCCACTTCATTGTGTTCTGTATCGATTCAGTTTGAACTCTTTTCCCTGATAAAGAAGCCTAGTGAGCTGGATGCAGATGTCCGCAGGGGTGTGACTCCACAAAAAAAGAGAGAGAGAGAAAATCTCATTCAGGAAATAAAAGCAAAACCCAACTCGTGGGCTTCAAAGTGGCAAAACATGTCACTCAGCTGTCCTTGCACATAGAGCGATTCAAATCATTAGTTGAGTGGATGTCAATGAAGAGCACCTACTGTTTTGAGATTAAAAGTCTGCAGGAAACCCGCAATCACTTCATTTGGTTATGTTAATGGCAATTATTTTGGGATTTTTTAATTATTTTTAAATGAAGGTCATTTTTTTAGATGGTAAGGATCTCTTCAGACAGACACACTTTGATCTGAGTTAGTGCTGAGAGACAGTACGTCTGACAGGTTATATAACTTTCGCTTTGCTTCGTGACTGGCTGAAAGTTAGAGTTGGGAGAAAGGAGAGGAAAGATCAAGGGGAAAATGTCATATAAACAAAATTACAAAAAGTAAAAAAAAATACATTCACACTAAACAAATTAACACAGATATCTATGTATTTATGTGGGTATTTAAATAAACGACAAATCATAAAGGAAATATTAAAAATAAAATGTCCGTGCGGATGCTTTTATATAGGAATGACTAAGAGAAAATAAAAATTTAGATTAGCGGAGCATAAAAATGCGATACGTACCTGTAATCCACAATATCCTATGGCCCTGCATAAAAAAAAATCAAGGTCACGGCAACCCAAGTTCATTCAAAATAGTTGGTATTGAACATATTTATAATTCTACATGAGGAGGAGACAGGATAAAAAGATTAAAACAGAGAGAGACTTTTTGGATTTATACATTAAAAGCAACAAGATTTCCAGGTTGAAATGGCGAATTAGACTTCTCTTCATTTTTGTAAAACAGTTTTCCTATAGATGCTTTACAGATTATCATCATATATTGCTGAATATGAATGTGTTTGTATATGCATATTTGTGTGTACATGTTTATATATATATGTGTTTATATATATATATATATATATATATATATATATATATATATATATATATATATATATATATATATATATAAGCACATGTATATGCGTGTGTTCGTATGGGTGTATATATGCCATGTTTAAGCATATTTTTATGTAAATCTTGTTTATTAGTTTTATATAGATATTGTTTTTGAATATATGCAAGTGTATGTCTTTGTATGTTTATATGTCCCCCTCTATGCTGAATTAATGATGATAGTTGACCTTGTTTGTTAAATTTGAGTCATGTGACCGTAGTACTCAAAAGAGGCTCTAGACGCACCTGATCACTGTTACCCTGATGAAGGCAGTTCCTTGCCGAAACGCGTAGGTTTTTAAGATTTAGCCATGTGAATAAGGGCTTTTTAAATTTTCCACATTTTTGAGTGCCTTAGACTGATTTCTGTTCTAATATATTTGGGGGGGCAGGGGTCTTATAGACTATATAAAGGTGTATAGTTTTTTTCTTTTCACTATATAGGGTAAAACTGCAAAATTATTTAACCTTTCTTGCACTGGGGAACAGTGTTATTACAGTGTACAATAACAGTTTTGTTTATTGATGTTAACTAAAAAATAGTGTTAAAAGATTATTTTAAAAATGCAATGTATATTTCACTCACTCCCTATGCTTCAGTCCATGATTTTTCAGCGGTCGCCACAGCAGAATGAGCCACCAATTACTCTGGCATATGTTTTATGCAACAGGGGTAATAATTATTCATTCATTCATTCATTTTCTTTCAGCTTAGTCCCTTTATTAATCAGAGGTCGCCACAGCGGAATGAACC
Source organism: Danio aesculapii (assembly GCF_903798145.1). Taxonomy (NCBI): domain Eukaryota; kingdom Metazoa; phylum Chordata; class Actinopteri; order Cypriniformes; family Danionidae; genus Danio; species Danio aesculapii. Next base: position 45,472,112 of record NC_079438.1, read on the forward strand.
GCCAACTTATCCAGCATATTTTTACAAAGCTTCCAGCTGCAACCCAGCACTGGGAAACACCCATACACTTTCACATTCACACTCATACACTACGGCCAATTTACTTTATTTTATTCACCTATAGTGCATGTCTTTGGACTTGTGGGGGAAACCGGAGCCCACGAACACACATGAACACATGGAGAATAATCCGCACAGAAATGCCAACTGACCCACCTGGGACTCGAAACAGCGACCTTCTTGCTGTGAGGCAACAGTGCTAACCAATGCCACCGTATCGCCTTGATAAGTATTATATATTACAATATTTAAATATTATAAAACATACAAATATATTCTGGGAGTTGCCAATGAAACAATTTTCATTCACTAAATGTACACTAAATGTCTTCACTAAATGTACATTTACCTTATGCCTCATTCACACTATAGCAGCGTCTTTGCAGCTGCCTGTCGCTCGAACTGCTGCAAACGCAGGTCAGTGGCCTTTGCAGGAGTTTAATGAGGATCATGTGAGCTGGTGTTCCTATTGGCTGTCGCTCAAGAAAGTTGATCTTCATTTGCATAAAGTTGAAGGATTCTCAACTTTGTTGCGTCGCTTGACACGCCCACCTGGTCGCCAAAGATCGCTGTCGCTCACGTAGATGGAGGTCGCCGGAAGTCGCTCACTCTCCAATAAAATGAGCAGTCGCTTTTAGTGTTGCCAGACATACGATAATTATTGTATTTGTACGATAATTTCGACCTCCGTACGATGTCCGATCAATAATGGAAAAAAATCCTACAATATGTGATAATTACAGAATTTTATGGCATTTAAAATGAATTTCATTGTAATCTTAGGGCTTCTATACTTATTGATCTAGATGCTTCTTTTGTTTACTGTCTGTGAGGACAACATGGAGTTAGACATGTTTTCTATCTCATCTTACTCATCTTTCTATCATAATTTTCTCAGCCAATCAATGTTGAGAATGGCTCTCTCTCACGAGTTAACATTTTAACATTCCTGCAGTTGACGGCTGTGCTTAGATCAGTAGTTTTTAGGTTGAGGTTGATCAGTATGCAATAAAGTTTAAAAAAAAATTGTACTGAAAAGGAAGGTGAGAAGGACAGGGGAGTTTGCCCTTGTTTTAATTTTTCCCCATTCCAATGCATCATGTGAACGTGTTTTTCCAAAGTTAATCTCATCAAAACAAAGCCATGAAATCAGCTCATTACAGGTACACCGAATGGGCTCGTGGACACCTCCGAGTGTGTTAAAAATTCAGAAGGGTGCACTGCTTTTAAGCTAACCAGCACTATGTTGCGGTCCTTGACGGCATCCAATTTGTACCGCAAAATGAATCCCTCATCATCTGATGACAGCAACCTGGAGGTGAAGCTTGAATTTTTTTTTTTTACGTATTGTGGTAATTTACACATTGTGTCAAACTGATATTTGTCTAAACAATAGCTGTATACCCTGTGTTTGACTCGTGTATGATAATTTTGAGGTTCTGGTATGATACTTTGACATTTCCAATCTGGCAACACTGGGACGCTTGTTGCTTTGCCGCTGCAAATCGCTGGTAGTGTAAACCCAGGTTAAAGGGTATATAGTATTACCTTTAAAGCAACAGTTCACCCAAAATGGAAAATTCTGTCATCATTAGCTCAACATTCACTTGCCACAAACCTGTATGTGGTACTTTTTTCTGTTGAACACAAAAGTTATTTTGAAGAATGTTATAAACATGTAACCACTGAGTTCCATAGTATTGTTTTTACTTTGGAAGTCATTGACCTTAGTTTTTTTTAACATTTAAACAAATAGAAATTGTGTGTTCATCAGAAAAAGTAAACTCAGAAGGGTTTGGAACCACTTGATAAGTAAATAAGTATATAATTAATAAAATAAGTAATGATGGTTATTATTATTAATAACTATCCCTTTAAGGTACATAGTACAACCTAATTTGAATTTTTATTATTAATAAAGTCAAATTGCCTTCTTGGTATTACATATGCCTTCTAGTTAGGTAATACCTACGTAAGAGCTGTAACATAACTTTGAATCACATTGAAGGACACTGCTATCACCGTCCCAAACATCAACTCCCCAACTGGTTTACAAACCATTAAACCTCCAAACGCACTTTTGATAAAAGCAACATCATTTAAACACGAATGGTGTTATGAACACAAAGTCTAATGATGTCTGATTTCAGCTGTGGATCCATGTGAGCGATGAGATTCAAAAAGTGCTGTGCTTGCCAAAACGGCGAGCCTTTGCTTGATTCATTTGATCATTTAAAAGAAAAAACCTCACTGTAAACGTACACGTGCTCTCACAGAAGCTCGGACCCTTTCCATCTTCACTTTAGGCGAAGGTAATTAAACTGTCACGTTTGCTTTGCGGGGAAAAAAACGCAGCAGTCACCACTTTCCCCCTCAACGTCGAGGAATATCTGTCATTCGCAAATGACTTCTGAATGGTTCATTTCCTTATCTGAACCTTTGATTTGTGCAGGGACCCGTGTCAATAAAGCATCTCCGCTGATGTTGTCTCTAAATGAACATCTCCAATTAGACACAAGCAATCATTCATTTGATGACTTACTGTTTATGCTCTTTGTGGCAATCTGTGCAGACGCATGCGAGACGATTCGTGGTACCTTGAGGGAAATCTAACCCTTAATCACTGTATGAGAATAATTACTCCTCCTTTGTAGTTATGCTGATAAACTTCATCATAATTTGGCACCAGGAACCACGGCTTCATCATATTTTAGACAAGACAGATTACAAACAGATAAAGCCACAATCGCGAGGAATAATGAACTCGCTGCTGTTCCAAACACTTCAGTTAGCGGTTAGCATTAGCGTAGTCTTTTGTTTCTCAGTGTGGCTGCTTCTGTGTTTATGCTGATAACTTTATAATTTGATGGTAGAAACTACAACTTCAGCAAATTTTAGACAAGTTAGGTAAAACTGATAAAACCACAACTGGAGAAGTGAGAATTCACTAGCATTGAAACACTTGAGTTACTGGCTATCGTTGACTTAGCTTTCTATTTACTGTAGATGATGAACCCACAATTTCACAGCTTCAGGAAATTTAAGACAGATTAAAACTGAATAATCCTTAAATCAAAAGTCTTGAATTAACGGCGAGCTTAACTTCAAAACTACAGATTAAAAACAGATCAAATAAAAATACTTGAATAAAAGTGTTTGCTAACATGTAGCTTAGCTTCACTGTTTTAAAAACTACAGATTAAAAACAGATAAAATAAAAACACTTGAATACAAGTGTTGAATTAATGGATAATACGTAGCTTAGCTTCAGAGCTTCAAAAACTCAAAACAAATAAAAAGAAAGATCCTTGAATCAAAAATCTTGAATTAACGGCTAGCACATAGCTTAGCTTCAAATTTCCCAAAAATACACATTAAAAACAAATAAATAGAAAAACTCTTCGATCAAAAGTCTTGAATTAGCAGCTAACACATAGCTTAGCTTCAAAGTTAAAAAAAATACACAGGTAAAAAGCTAAATCCTTGAATCAAAAGTCTTGAATTAGCAGCTAACATATAGCTTAGCTTCAAAGTTAAAAAAATACACAGGTAAAAAGCTAAATCCTTAAATCAAAAGTCTTGAATTAGCAGCTAACATATAGCTTAGCTTCAAAGTTAAAAAAATACACAGGTAAAAAGCTAAATCCTTGAATCAAAAGTCTTGAATTAGCAGCTAACACATAGCTTAGCTTCAAAGTTTAAAAAAATACACAGGTAAAAAGCTAAATCCTTGAATCAAAAGTCTTGAATTAGCAGCTAACACATAGCTTAGCTTCAAATGTTCCAAAGTACAGATTAAAAACAGATAAAAAGAAAACCATTGAATCAAATTAGCTGCTAACACATAGCTTAGCTTCAAATGTTCCAAAGTACAGATTAAAAACAGATAAAAAGAAAACCATTGAATCAAATTAGCTGCTAACACATAGCTTAGCTTCAGAGTTTCAAAAACTCAGATTATAAACAAATAAAAAGAAAAATCCTTGAATCAAAAGTCATGAATTTACGGCTAACACATAGCTTAGCTTCAAATTTTCCAAAATACAGATTTTAAACAGATAAAAAGAAAATCATTGAATCAAAAGTCTTGAATTAGCAGTTAACACGTAGCTTAGCTTCAAATTTTCCAAAATACAGATTAGAAACATAAAAAGCAAAGTCCTTAAGTCAAAAGTCTTGCATTAACGGCTAACACATAGCTTAGCTTCAAATTTTCCAAAAAATACAGATTAAAAACAGATAAAAAGAAAAATCCTTGAGTCAAAAGTCTTAAATTAACGGCGAACACATAGCTTAGCTCAAATTTTTCAAGGAATAATGAATTCACTGCCATTTAAAAGACTTAAGACCACTAGCATTAGCATTTACAGTAGATCTTTTGTTCCCCAATGCGATTGACTCGAGCGCACAAACAATAACACTAGTCTTGAGGAGCTTTCTGTGTTCAGGATACTAATACATAGTGCTTTGTTTCCATACTATGCGCTACTATGCTAGCATCTCCACCCTCATTTAATTATAAATGAATAGGAAACAATTGAGCCATAATTGATAGGCCTCTCCGTTCGTTCTCCTCACAGACTCTCTTTATCAGCCATGCAGTGACAAAAAAAAAAAAAAAAACACAATGACTGTCGTCTCTGCCACCTTTTCAGCTCATTCAGACCCGGACTGGTACCATTGTTCTTGCCGCGGGCCTGATAAGGCAAGGATAATGTTAACCCCGTTATCACATTTGCAGAAAAGAGGGCAAAATAAAAGACCCGAGACAGCCGGCGAATTAGCGACTCTGATGAATCGTTGGTTTGAACACGAGAGATTAGCATACTGATTGGACTGATTATTTGTAATTGCGGTTGGAAGTGAAAGCAGGCCGCGCCAGATCGTGCCGCTTTCGGTTCCAACCACAGCTTTGTAATGATGTCGAATTAATCTTTTCTTATCCTCCTCACCGGGTTCATATTATTGCAAATCAGAGGTTTTCCTTTTGAAAAATTGAATGGTGAAGCGGCAGCAGACGGTTTTTCCCCAAGTATGTACTTCAGGGGTGGACACGCGACAGAATCGGAACATGTGCGATTTGGGAAATCCACGCAAATTCTGCGCATCTTTCTCCTCCTGAGGTAGAGCGAGTGTCCTTCAAAGCCATCTGCTAGCATTTGCACCAGCTAATTAATTTGTCCTTCACAGGATGTGTTGCTACAAGCAGGGGAATACAGATCCTGACAGATGCCGAACACAAGACAGTCCTGACGCTCTAGGGGATGCTATCAACTGTCTAGAGGGTTTCGAGACACCTAGCAAGATAAATCAATCATGATAGTGCATGAAGTTGTTTTCAGAGACGCTCAAGCTGAGGTGAATCTGGGGCTTCAGCACTGGCTACATTAACATAATATAGCATGTTTTTGTACAGCAGCAATCATTTCTTTGTAAAATCGGAATGATTGATGTTCGGTTGAGGATGTCAATTGAAATCGCAGCCCCATCATCTCAGATACCACAAGGGAAACTGGCCAAGAGCATTATCATATTTTACGTTCTGTAAACAAGCTCTGCCTGAAGCACAAACCAGTGCCGACTGTTTTCCAGAATCCATTTATAGACTCTTCCACCTGCAGTACTTGAAAAAGGACCACGGCGGATGACACTAGAGACGGAAAGAGTGGAAAAAAACAATGTCTGCCAACTGCGAGTTGTTAGAGCAGGTTCAGTTCTCCACAGGATTTGGTAAGCATTCGTTTGTAATGTGAAATTCAGGAACGGCTATATTTCCGAATGTTTGCGCAGACACTGAAATTCACAAGTGACAACGTTCTGCAGTATACTTCATCAATGAAGTTAATTAAATGTGTTCAGCGTGTTAGCTGCTAGCTCAAGCGTTTGGAATGATAGTGGGTTCATTATTCTTTAGACATGTCAATTTTTATGATTCAGATTGTGGTTTTATCTGTTTGATTATGGCGAGTTTTAAATTAGAATAATGAGTCGATCAGCAAAAACGCAAAGGAGTTAATCATAATGAGTGTGAGTATCAGGTTGTTCAGCATAAAAGCAAAAATGTTAGTCGGAACATTTGTAATAGGAACAAAAGATTGAGTAAATACAACATTTAAGCTTATGTTAGGTGTTAACTCAAGTGTTTTAAATAACAGTGAAGTCTTTATTCCTCATGTACACATTTTTATGATTTAAAGTGAAGCTTTATTTGTTTAATCACTAAAATAAAATGTGATCGATGTGTGTTTTTTTATTTTGTTTGAAGTTTATTTCTAAACTAATTTCCAGAGAAGCATGTGATTATTATATATAGCATTAGCTAACGCATGATTCACCAATCAGATGATTCCTAACTCACTAGAAGACCTACCTAAGCTCAAACTCCCCTCTCTTCCTGCAAACGGGAGGGAGGCCCGTGATCAAGAGTCTTATGCGTAATCATTTGGGAATTTTAGTGACTGGCTGAAATTATTTTAATATTATAATCATTACAATATGTTCTTACATGACAAATATAGTAAAAGTGGAATGCTAATATTATTTAGCAAATTCAGCTAATGTCCTTGAGGTGGTCACTATAGGTCATTTATTTCATACACTTGCTAATTTACTTAATTTGTTATAAAGAAGAAAAGAAAAAGAGGATTCATTTACCAAAGTCAAAACTATAAAACAAATCAAATTAGTTTTATTATAAAAATCTAAATGTAGCAATGCAAAAATGAATTAAATTACCAAAGTCTAAAACAGCTATATGGTAGTGTTATTGTTAATATTTCGCCAATTCTACGCGTGTTCAATAAAAAGTCCAGGAGAGGATTTTCTTCAATGCCACAAATATTAGTGATTTATTGCATACAAATGAATAATACGAGGGCAGAGCTCTGGGTTACATTACACCAATGCAATACAAGAAATACATTCAGGAGTTTCGCAACAAAACTACATTTCTCTTCCAATATTTCTACACAACTGATATGAAAAGGTGGAGTTTTGGTGTAACATCACTTGTCAATCATTCTGCAGTCCTTTGGCGGTTGCACCCAAACATACTTCCTCTTTCTGCAACCCTTCCCTGCATACCAGAATTGAACAGTTAAGTGCACCTTCAATATATTTCACATCTTCTACAAGCATCCAGCTCCTTGTGACAGTAAACAAGTCTAGACTTCTTGTGACAGGAGGTCTGGATCAAAGCCCCCCCCGCTGTTTTCCTCTTGTCTTTTAGAATGCAACACAATAAGAATGAATAAGTTTGTTTGGTTAATATATCGTATCATATAAAAGACGAAGATTGATTAATCTGTTGTTAGTCTGAATTTTTTTTAAATGAGGGTGGTGGGGGGGGTGTTTTTGTGTTTTTGAATACTAATAGGGCTGAATGTGTGCAGTTTTATTAGTTATACAAACTGACATAACCAAATATTGGCTTGCCATGCATAATACTGCGTTTCTAGACATTTTTGGTGTCTATCAGTACTCAAATCTTTTAAAAACTGCAAAAAGAAAACATTTCATTGTTGTGGAGTAAACACACCCTTAGATAGCAAGGATATAAATATTACACATTAGACATGCAGAAGTGTCCCTGTTTTGCTGCATTATATCATTATCACATTCAGAATATGGAATAACAGGATTAGTACGATTAGCAATACACGAATCAGTAAAAAAAATTTCAAGTCTGTTCCCAGTGGTGCACTTTTATGCAGCTGCGTACCCGCACACACACACATATACGCTAGTTCTCCATCTCTGTATCTAGGTCTTGCTATATTTGCCCAGTTTTGCTTTCCACAGCACTTTCTCTGAATAATTACTCCCTTTCGAGTTATGAGCAATACTCTCAGCCAGCTCACGGCTTCTAGGAAGGAAACACTCAGCGTATTGAGGTCAGGGAAAGCCTGGAGATTAAAATCTATGCAGATACATTCAGTTTTGCATAAATAATAGCTACAATTAGACTAAAACAAATGGAAAAGAAGAGCACCTTAATACATCACTAGGGCTGGTTTTGTTTGAGTGAACAAAAGACACAATATCGCAGTGCAAAATGCGTGTATTTAGTATAAAGTGAGATAATACTCACTTTAATAAATAAAAATTGAGCAAAAAGTGGAAAGGAAGTCAAAACATTTTACCTCAATCTTTAGTTCAACCAAATTCTAACAGCCCAAGGTCATAAAACACGAGCAATATTGCTTACATTGCTTTAAATGTGTTATCTAATAATATAATGAGCATATGAATAGACTCATCTTGCCTCAGGACAATACTGAACCAACGTCTCATTGGGAAAAAAAATTTAAGTATCAGTTATGGGGTGCGTTTACTGGCTTCCCAGGAACCATTTATGTTTAAAAGACATCTAATAGACATCCAAACACAGACATCTTAGCTAAAACAATGTTAAATTTAATCAGTCAGTGAATATTCTGAAATAAAAAAAATTATCCCAAAAATAGTCATCAAATACACAGGAACGAATGACTTCAAATGTGAAGTCTGTCTATTTGTTGACTGTATTTTTGGACTGTTGTTCGATTTTTCACTGACAGTCCAAATTTAGCCTTGTTTTGGCCAAGACTTCTATGTTTGGATGTCTATTAGATGCCTTTTAAACACAAAATTGCTTGGTGGGACCATTTGATAATGAAGTAAATGAACGACCTAATTGGGGTAAAGTTGGTTTTATATTTGCACATTCCGACTTTCTCCTTAATAATATCATTTCATTCTTTGCAAATCCTAAATGGGGGATCATATTAGTAGGCAATAGTACAATAGTCAAATAAATACTGCTGATGTTGTTTTGAAGTCATACTTACATGCTATTTCAGACTGAATATTCAATCTAACATGGCAAACAATATAGTGACCATGTCAAAAATGAAGGAATGTGTTAATAAAAAAACACATTCTCTGTTCATGAAGCATTTGAGTAGGAGAAACAACATATTGAGTAAAAACATAGACATTTGTAGCATTTTCCAGTTAAACAAGTAGAATTTCAACTTACCTATATATAAACTACATACACATGACGGAAGATATGCCTCCTCTCCAAGCGTTTTCACTTCATTTATAGTCCTATATTGGAGCAGGTGGTGCAGCAACACACACAATATTTCTGTGGCCTGAATCCTTCCCTTTTTGCTCGGTTTTCCTTTAAAAAACAAATGACAATTGGCCTTTTTCTCTAAATGAACTGTCATTGTTTCTCAAGTTCACACAGAAGTTTAGCAGACAAACCACAGGTGTAGCTTCTGGCACGGTTTAACGAATTACTCAAAGTATTACTGCCACCAGTGGACTGGAGTGACATATTCATGGAATGGAGAAAAATGTGTGCAATATTTCGGTCTGTATTTCTTTGGCCTATAAGGCACAATGCAATATATCTGCTAGAATGATTTTGATTAAACCTGTAGCTCCTGAATGAATTCTTGGTATTTTTTTTATTTATTTTTGCTCTCAAAGGGATCAAAATGAAAATGTACTCACTTTTTACTCTCCCTCAAGTTGTTCCAAACTTTGATGAGTTTCTATATTCTGCTGAACTTAAAAGAGGAAAGCTGGAAACTGGTAACCATTGACTTCCATAGGATGAAAAACAAGTACTATGGAATACTATGGAACGCAATAGTCTGGAAGTGAAGCAATGTGGCGCCAAACAATCAATACATCAGACACACACACACACACACACACAAATGTAACAAGTCTCACTTGCATCGACTGACTTTTGGTTATGATTCCAATCCCACTCACAACTTTCATTGAGTTTAATTAGCCGAATCAATATCTCCACGTCGGACAGTTCATCTTTCTGTCAGATAATCTGATTAGTGCGACTGGCCGTTTACTTATTCACTCGCATCCTTTTCCCAAATGAATCTTTTATTGATCCCAGAAGTGCACGTCTGACTCCGACATTATACATCCTGCACTTTTAGACTCATCTAACACTGTATTTATTGAGGAATAAAGTGGCACATTTATATCATTCCTTCTAGTTCAGAAGAAAAATGACGGCTTTAGGGTTCATTATATCTGAACTCATCTCAAATGTTGATTGCATATCAAACAATGAATGTAAGATAAGTCAATAATCTTCTACTATATGAAATATCAAACATCTTTCTCCAATAGGAGTTTCCTGTACGGTTCAATATTCTTGAGTGGACCTCTTAATCTTAATTCGCTCTTCATTTTTCATGGCTTCTTTGGGATTTCAAAGGGATTTCTATGAGAGGGCGCCATCTGTGCTCCTCAGTCAAAACCGAGAGCGTGTTGTCAGACAGACCTCACACCTCTATAAAGTTGGTGAGAGGAAAAAGAGAGTGGAAGACCAGCCACATTCATGTTTTTAAAATGAGTCCCACTTATTTTACCTAACAACAACAACAACAACAAAAAGATTTAAAATGATTGTTGGTGCTTGAGGAAGAAAGGAAACTCCATATGGCGGATGGGCATGTGCCATTTTGTGTTTATTAAATCCAGCACTCAGAATATTGAGTGAGTGAACAATGTGCACCACTATAGTGATTTCAATTATTTTAAAAGAAAGAAATAGAATAAATTAGATGTATTTTTACTACTACTGCTGTTATTATTATTATTATTATTATTATTATTATTATTATTATTATTATTATTATTATTATTATTATCATTATTGTTATTTTATTTTAGGTCAGAAGAGATGTCCCATTTTGGTGTGTGCATATTAAATCAATTAATTCGATTTTATGCATGTTAAATGCAATTGTCTGCTTTATTTGTGAAAGTTCAAAAGTTGAAAATATAGTTGATTCACTCATTATTTTTAACTAACAAAAAAAGTAATAATTAAAAAAATGCATATGAGGTAAAAAATTACAGCTGTACTATTCTTTTATAATTTTGAAGCTCTAATAATAATAACAACAACAATAACAATAATAATAATAATAACAACAATACATAATAATAACAATAATAATACATAATAATAATAATAATACAACAACTACTACTACTAATAATAATAATAAATAATACATAATAATAATAATATAAATAATAATAATAAATAAACACATAATAAAAAAATAATTATCAATAATAAACAATATATATTAATAATAAATACATAATAATAATAATAATAATAATAATAATAATAATAAACAAATAAGAAATAATACATAATAATAATAATAATAATAATCAATAATAAACAATACATATTAATAATAAATGCAAAATAATAATATTAATAATAAATTAATAAATAATACATAATAATAGTAATAATCATAATAATAATAAATAATACATAATAATAGTAATAATAATAATAAATGATACATAATAATAGTAATAATCATAATAATAATAATAAATGATACATAATAATAGTAATAATAATAATAATAATAATAATAATAATAATAATAATAAATGATACATAATAATAGTAATAATCATAATAATAATAGCTTTAATGACCCATCAGAAAAAGAAAAAAAAACTGAAATTGCAAAAAAGAAAGAAAGAAAGAAACACACTGAACTAAATGGGAAATAAATAGAAATGTGATACTAAATAGAAAACAAAAATTCTACTCCATTTTATAAAAACACTAATTCAAAAAGTCAATTTACTGTATATATTCAGCCAATATTCAAAAAAGTAGTTGAAAAAAATCCCACAGAATTAGAAAAATGCTTAAAATACTGATTACACACTGAAACAAATCATATCCAATCTAGACTTTACCAGTAAATAAGCCCATTCATCTTACCTTCCTCATCTTCGTTTTGAAGAATCCCGCATACACCCCATCTCCCTCTTTTCCTCCTTTACTAGGGGGAGCTCTGGAGACCTACCTGATCTCAGCCCCGAGTTCAGGGTTTTCTCCGGGGACAGCATGCCAAATCTGCAAATTGTAGCAAGCATAGTTAAGTGTGAACTCTTGACATGTAGAAAACAATACGTTTTAAACTATTTTAAAAGCCATTTTAATCTAATGATTAAAAACAAAGTTATCTGTTTTTGCTAATGAGCTCTTCATATATAAAAATACTTAGAAAATGCATTTGTCTGTTAAATAGATTATTAACTCTTCAAATATAGATGCTTTTCTACTCTTACTTTCATTTAAAATGGCTCAACAAATGAGTTTTAAAAATGCAAATATCCCATTTAGTCTCTCAATGTGCGCTCATAAAGCTGCATGCATAATAATTACAATTAATTAACAGAATGGTGTTTAAATGGGGCGCAGCATGTCAAACTGCAGGACGTCAGCAATCGCACTGCATTCATCTACAGTAACAGCATACCTTGATGCATGTTTTCATCAGCTTCGAGTTACACCATCTGGACCTATAAATCAAAATAAACAGAAGACGAAGCCCTCAATTAATCGAACCCAAACCTAATTATTCCAAGGAAATCGTGTTTTAAGGATTTAAGCAACAGAAAGAAACAAGCTCTGTGTGTTGCCGTTCTTTGCTCTCTGCAAGAGCATATCTGGAGAGCATTGTGAAGGACTGCCGAGTTACAAAACAGTCTGACAACAATGAGAGGATCTATGAAACGTGCCAGCAAAACATCTCACCTGTGCTGGATCAATACAGCGAAATTGAGCAGATATTAAAGACAAGAAAGCCTTTAGCTTAGCGTCTTCACCGATTGGATAAAACACTACGTGCTTCCTTTGTGAACCAACATCCTTTAAACCGGTAAACTACTCTGGAATATGACCTATTAACAATAAAAAAATACCCAAAATACTGTAATGTGTATTTTTAAATAAGTAATTTGTATTTATATAGCGCATTTATCGTGTATGGCCATACACCCAAAGCGCTTGACAATCATGAGAGAGGGGTTTCCCCACTCCACTAGGATGATGCAACGGCAGCCACAGGACAACAGCACCAGTGCGCTGACCACACACCAGCTAAAGTGGGAGTGATAGAGCCAATTCAGCAGATGGGGATGATTGGGAGGCCATAATAGGTAAGGGCTGATGGAGGGAATTTGGGTTACACCCTTACTCTTTACGAGAAGTGCCATGGGATTTTTAAATGACCATAGACAGTCAGGACCTCAGTTTAACGTCTCATCCGAAAGACGGTGCTCACTGACAGTATAGTGTCCCCTTTACTATACTGGGGCATTAGGACACAGACCGCATGTTGACTGCCACCTGCTGGCCTTACTAACACCACTTCTGACAGCAACCTAGTTTTCCCATGTGGTCTCCCATCCAGGTACTGACCAGGATAAGCCCTGCTGAGTAACTAGTCATGGGCTGCAGGGTGATATGGCTGTGGCAATTATGGAGCAATAATTGGTCAGAATTACATGTTTGCATTTGCTGTAATTAATGGTTAGAGTTATTTTACCAAATATTATTCTTTTTTTATGTTTTTTTTCACCTTTATTATGACAGGACAGTAGAGAATTCAGACAGGAAAGCACTGGGTGCAGAGAGAGGGGAAGGATCAGCAAAGGACCTCGAGCCAGGAATCGAACTACTGAACGGGGCTACTGTTGGCATGTTGCTGTTTTAGCTTGGCTGAAACTAGATTCTGAATAGTGAATGTCAATTACACTCAATCTTTTATTACTATAGTTTTGACTGGGGTCATTTGTTATGCTTGCATTTCTTCCAATGTTCTAATATATATGTCCCCATTTTTTTCTCAAATTTATTATTATTGATATATCTCAACCTCTCCAAAGCAAGCATGTTTATGAGATCTCAACCCCATATACCAAACTTAGGTACTGTGCTGTAGTTTTACAGCCCAATTTTAATTGCTAATAATTTACAGTGCACTTGAAAATTTTACAGTAATACCGGCAAGCAAATTTTTTACAGTGTAGTTAAATTGCATCTGTATAGTATCTTGAAAATGTGTAGTAAAATATTATGTCCTGTCATCATGGCAAAGATAAAAGAAATTTCATCAGATGTAAGTTAAAACTATACTATATTTAAAAATGTGTTGAAAAATAATCTTCTCTCCATCAAACATCACTTAAAAAATATTTAAGACAAAAGGGTGGCGCATTGAGTGGATGTACCTATTCCCGCTCCTACCAGCATTCGTGAAATGTACTTTCAAACAGCCACAAACTGAACAAAAATATAGCTAACAAACCACTGTAACGTTACATCACTCCAAGATAAAATGACATCACTCACAACAAAGAAGAAACACGGATATCAAGATGATGCCAATGCAGAGTCCGCCATTAACCAAGCTAGCGCAACATACGAAGCTAAAGAAACCAGCGCATACATCGATAAAACCAGGAGAGTACCATTATGGATGCAACTGCAAGTATAAGAGAAGACTTCTCAATCAAATTTACAGGGATTTTCTCTGGAGGTAAAAAAGAGGTGAAAAATATTTGAATGAGAATAAAAAATTCACAGGAGGAATAATAATTTTGCTGCATTTGAAATGTGAATAAAATGGCCTATTTTTTTTCCTGTTCTGTTATAATTTTTTGCTTGTTTCGTTATTAACTAAAATTAGTCTTTTAAATTAGAAAGAAAAATCAGAAAAAAATGAATTTACAAGTGGTCTCTTAATTTTTTTTCCATGGCGTTTTTATGACATGGATCTAAACCTTTAATATTTTGAAGGCAATAACAAGAAAACAAAATGAGACTAAGTGTGTGTGTGTTCATGAGTGTGTGAGTTAGCAATGCTGGCATGTTGTCAGCTCAGCTAATTATTACTGTGCTTCTCCTCCTGTGCTCTCTCACATTTTTGGCTGCCAAAACTTGCCTGTGCTAAAAACTGCACCTTAACAAAGCAATGCGAGGCGAGGGAAACAGGAGGGGGTTGATTTGAAATGCGTGGCGCACCTGCTGAGATCTGAACACAGAGGCAGAAAGGATTTTCAATAGGATTTGCACTACATGAAAAGTTATAAATAAACCGTCTTCATCTTGCATTACACCACTGCTCATTTAGACAAGATTAATGACTTTCTTCAGCTTTGTCTTTAGTCACTGTTCTTCAGGTTACATTAATCCAGATACTTTTTTTTGTCCACATTTTGGCCCAATGTCAACACTGAGGTGCATGTATTTTCTAAGACAATGTTTTCAATTGAAAGTGTTCAAAAGAATTCTCCATCTAAAGTAGTGTGTGCCCAATATTTGTCATGCACACCAAAATGTTTAATTATGGATTATTTTCCCACAATGAAACGAGATTTACAAAAATAATTTGACAAATCTTTGTATCTCACAATTTTGATGATCTTTTTAAAGATTTGTCAATTTATATTTATGGTAAGTTACAAAAGTGAGATATAAACTTTTTTTTTTTAAATTATTGAGAAAGTCAGTATTCAAGATGTAAACACCAGATTCCAAGAAAAACTAAGAATTCTAAGAAAAAAAAGTCAGAATTCTGAAGAAAAAAGTCAGAATTAAGAGACATAAACTCATAATTCTAAAGAAAAAAGTCTGAATAATGAGACATAATCTCCGAATTACTAAGAAAAAAGTAAGAATTATGAGGTGTAAATTCAGAATTCCAAATAAAAAGGTCAGAATTATGAGACACAATGTCAGAATTCGAAAGAAAATAGTCAAAATTAGGAGGCATAATCTCAGAATTCCAAAGAAATAAAATCTGAATTATGAGACGTTAATTCAGAATTCCAAAATAAATCTAAATTATGAGACGTAATATTAAAATTCAGAAGAAAAAAGTCTGAATAATAAGACATAAACTCTGAAGAAAAAAATATGGGACATTAACTCAGAATTAATCTCAGAATTAAAAAAAAGTCTAAATTATGAGACGTAAACTCCAAGGAAAAAAGGTCAGAATAATAGATGTAAACTCAAAATTTACAAAGGAAAAACTAAGAATTATTAAATTATAAAAAAGTCTGAATTGAAACATAAGCGCAGAATTTTGAAGATAAAAGTCAGAAATTTGGGCCGTAAACTGAGAATTCTAATATGCACACTCAGAATTCTAAAGAAAAAAAGTCTGATTACATTATGTAATCTCAGAATTCCAAAAAAACTCTGAATTATGAGACGTAATCTCAGAATTCCAAAGAAAAAGTTAAAATTATGACGTAAACTCCAAAGAAATCCAAAGAAAAAAGTCTGCATAATGAGACAATCTCAGAACAAAAAAAGTCACAATTCTGAGATGTAAAAACTCTAAATTCCAAAGAAAATAGTCATAATTATGAGACGTACACTCAGAATTCCAAAAAGTCTGAATAATGAGACCTAAAAACTCAGAATTCCAAAAAAAAGAATTCACACGTAAACCCTGAATTCCAAAAAAAAAACCTGAATGAGACGTAATCTCAAAATTCCACAAAATAGTCAATTATGAGACGTAAACTGAGAATTATAAACAAAAAGTCAGTATCTCAAGATATAAATTCAGTATTGTGAACGACAATTTTTGAAGTATTACTAGATGTATACTCAGAGTTCTGAAGAAAAAGACAGTATCGCAAGATGTTAAAAATAACCCCCCAAAAAAATCTGTATTTCTATATAGACACCTTCAATTTACTGTCCAATTAGGTGTTTTAAAATGTATCCAGTTGGGACAGCATCTTCATAACACTATTTCTACAACTTGATATTGCTGAAAATATTTATAATAATAGTGTTGTAGCCTTAATGCTTCATCTATCTGCATACATTTCCACTTCAAAAGTTTTCAAACAGCCTAAAATAGCCTTTTCACCTTCATCCAATCCCCATCCATCATTGCGAATGGATAATTTCAGGTTGTTTTGTCGCTTCCTACGCTGTCAGTTTGAACATTTGACACAAAATCAGCAAACCTGCCAAGATCTACAGCTGTCCTTATCTATTTTCTCTCTGACTTCTGTCTATACAATTATCCCTCCTTGCCTGCAGAAAATTATTCCTTTTGTTCTCCATGCACGCGAGTGTTGTTTACCTGAACGTGAAGCATGCATCTGTAATGCCGCGTGGAGGATTAGAGTCGCTGGTTGTTTGTAGGAGCAGTGCTTTAGTTTGAGGTTGACTCCATCTTTATGCACAAACAGCTGCTTATTGTGGGATTAACAAACACTGTTCAATGAATCTCAACATGGCCACTGATGTCTCGCAGTATAAGCCTTTAATTACGCCAGACACTGTTTCTTGTCTGCTTTAAGACTTTGCATTCAAATATAGTGATTTTGAAAAGCTTTGCAGGAGGATACTGGGGTGCACAGGAAAATGGAAAGCCTGGAAATTGTTGATTTGCTTGATTTATTTTATTGATTGCTTATTCATTTATTGTAAAGAGGATCTAATTATTTACAATTTGGGCATAATTTAAAGGGGGGGGGGGAGTCATTCGTTTAGAATTAGTGCAAATTTTGTATTATATTTATTTCCTGTTGTTATATTTTTTTCATATAGTCAAATTTGCTTTTACATTTTCATATTTTTAAATTACATTTTGAGCAGTTGAAATTTGATTAATATAACCCCCCATAAATGATATGTACAACAAAAAAAATATAATGTCAAGATTATATAATGATGAAGCATGCGCAAGACATACATATACATTTCCAGGGTTGGGGAAATTTACTTTGGAAAGTAGTGCATTACAATATTGAGTTACTCTTTTAAAAGGTAACTAGTTGCGTTACTTAATTACTTATTATAGTAAGTAATGCGCTACTATACTTTTGAGTTACTTTTGTGTTACTTTTTCTTACCAGGCTGAGGCTTGACTTGCAGGGTTTCTTATTCTTTTTTTTTTAAATAGAGGAGCAATCAACAACACACTGTATAACCTACACCTTTACTAACCTTAAAAAAACACATCGAAAACTAATAAAGTAAGATAATGTTATCTTCTGAGAACTTCCTGAGCCCAGAGCTCTACATGCCGCAAATATACAAATGAATGAAAGTTTAAGGTCCACATGAACTAGAAGTTGCGATCGTTATTTTTTTCATATTGTGACGCAGTTCCTAAAATACAGAACAGAACATTAAATGACTCAACAGTGGGCGTGGCTTCTTTTCAACTGTGAGCTGAATGGATGTAGTAGGCATTTTATTCAGAAAGACGGGGAAAGGGGTTTGGGGAGAGTTATTACAACCTAGCAGACACCTCTTCCTCATCATTTCTGTTTGTTGTCAAAACTGAAAATTGGAGCAGCGTGAATAAATATGTTAGCCACGCCCATATCTGTAGATATACGTATATGACAAATTAACTGAAAAAAATAAACAGAAAGTGCTTTTACAGATTTAAATGAAAGATTAGAAGGGCAAACTAATTTTTTGACATGCACCGATGAATTATTCACCACAAAACTAGCAATGTGAGCTAACAAAACCACATCGTTAGTTTTGATTCCTTGGGGACTTTGAAGCAATGTGTTTGATGCAATCATGATGCTTTTTGTCTTATTAGTGATGTACAAACCATTTTCAAGTGCAATTCCTTTTCATCCATGTGTTAAAAATAATAAACGCATTCTCTCATCTCTATTGTAATTCAGAAATTCACTTTTTAAAAGCAAATTAATTAAACAAACAGTAACTTGTGTTACACTTTGTAAAAAGTAACTCAAATATTATTACTTAATTTTTTTAAGTAATGTGTTACTTTAAACGTTACTTAAAAAAGTAATATTATTACGCATCTCGAGTTACTTGTAATGCGTTACCCCCAACACTGTACGTATCACCTGTGAATGACATAAATATGCATATCTAGTGCTAACGGCATGGACATGTACCTTTTGGGGCTCAGTAGATTTCTGTATATATATAAATATACACACACAGAATGTTTGTTTGTTTATTTATTTATTTTCCTCTCAGGATTAATAATTTTATTACTCCAATTTATGTTTCTGCAATATGTTTTATTTATTTAATATTTAATTGCAATTAACTTGTTTTTTGAACTTAATACTTACAGCCTGATAAATATTTATTTCAAATATGTAGATATAAAAATAGAGACATTTTTATTACATAAATAATAATAAACTTTTTCAGCAACCATATAGTATTTAATAGCATGTTTTGTATATATTTGAAAGATATTTTATTTCATTTACCAGAAATAGTTTTGGTTATTAATAACAGCACTGCTTAACTTGAATCTACCAACTTTTCACCTCCATATTATTTCTTAAAAACTCTGTTCTGCCTCTGACAACTTGTTAAAAAGACACCATAAATCTGTTCACAGAGCAGCTTCATATCCTGCGTGTCCATCATCAAAATCAGAATATGACCATTAAAAACACCCCACTGTTCCCCTCCCTCCCCTTCAGCTCTCTGTTCTTTTGTGTTTTTATCTGCCCTTGTTTTTGGATTCACCCCATTATTTTTTATCATGCTCTCTCATGTCTCTGTGTTCCCAACAGGCTTAGAGAGCTCCGAGAGCTGGAGCTTCAAAAAGCATGAAAAAAAAAAAAAATACACCATCAAATAATGCTGAGTTCAGCTCAAGTACACCAAAAACTCAAGAGGAGCGTGACACTCCACACCGCAGAAATGAAAAGCTGCTACACAATGTTGTGTCAGGACTTTTTTTACTCTGTGTATTCATTCTGTCTAGACTCCTCTCTCTGTCATCATTTACTCACTTTCATGATGTTCCCAGTCTGTGTGTGCTGTTGCTTTTTAGTGGAATACTGAAACCATAGATACATAAAGGTGTATATTATATATTTACTGTTAGACAGACTGATAGATAGACAGAAAATTAGAACTATTAATGGTACAATATATGATAAAATAACCATGTTAATATGTGATAGAAGTAATGGTATGACAGAAAGAACTATAGGTAGAAGTAACAATAGAAGGAATACCAGAAAGGCAGACAGACAGAATGATAGAACGACAGAATGTACGATAAAAGAATGTTGGAATGCGCTTTAGAATGAAGGATACTTAAACTATCGAAGGAACATTAAAAGGAATGGCAGAAGGAATGATACAATGAACAATAAAAAGATGATAAATCCAGAATGATAAATATTCATTCACTGGCCTTCAGCTTAGTCTGTATTTCAGAGGTCACCACAGTGGAATGAATCACCTACTATTCCAGCGTATGTTTTATGCAGAGGATACGAACAAATGATTGTACGAATAAAAACATTAATGGATGGAATCCGATGGATGGATGGAGTCAGACAAATGGAATCTGATGGATGGATGATAAATGGAATCGGACGGAATCGGATGGATGGATGGATGGAATCGGATAGATAGACTGAATCTGATGGATGGATGGATGGATGGATGGAATTGGATAGATAGACTGAATCTGATGGATGGATGGAATTGAATGGATGGATGGAATCGGATGGAAGGAATCAGATTGATGGAATCAGATGAATGGAATTGGATGGAATCAGATGGAAGGAATCAGACTGATGGAACCGAATGGATGGAATTGGATGGATGGAATCGGATGGATGGATGGAAGGAATTGGATTGATGGAATTGGATGGATGGAATCAGATGGATGGAATCAGATGGAAGGAATCAGATTAATGGAATCGGATGGATGGAATCAGATGGAAGGAATTGATTGGATGGAATCAGATGGAAGGAATTGGATAAATGGAATTGGATGGAAGGAATCAGATGGATTGAATCGAATGGATGGAATCAAATGGAAGGAATCGCATGGAATCCTATGGAAGGAATCAGATGGATGGAATCGGATGGAATGAATCGTATGGAATCATATGGAAGGAATCGGATGGAAGAAATTAAATAGAAGGAATCAGACAGGAGGAATTGGACGGACGGAATCAAATAGATGATGGATGGATAGAATGAAAGGAATGTTGGATCGCGATATAGAATGAATGACAGCGTATACAAAGAAATTTATAGTATCATAGATTGAATTATAGATAGAATGATAAAATGAATAATAAAAAGTCAATATAAAACAGAACAATAATACAAGAATGAATTACTATACATACAAATAAATGAATGAATAAATGAACGAATGAATGAATTTATGTATGTACAAAACAGACAGATAAATAGACAGACAGACAGATTAGCTAGATAGATAGATAGATAGATAGATAGATAGATAGATAGATAGATAGATAGATAGATAGATAGATAGATAGATAGATAGATAGATAGATAGATAGATAGATAGATAGATAGATAGATAGATAGATAGATAGATAGATAGATAGAAACGAATGAACAAACACAAGATGACAGATTGATCAACAAACTGCAGTTTAAATGAGCGCTAAAAAAGTCCCCAACACTTGTTCCAGCTGTGTTCTGTGCAAGAAAGCAAGCTGTGTGTGGGTTATGAATGACAGCAGGGTGAGTATAAATGATGAGAGTATTTTGGTTTTTTGGTGCACTATTACTTTAAAACAGATGAAGCTCGTCTCTGAGGTGAAGTGTGAATATCACAGAGACTGACAGCAGTGCTCTCCATTACTCTTTGTAGTAAAGTGGAGAGAGAGAAACAGACAGACAGCGAGGAGAGAGGAAAAAAAGGCATTTGCTTTGATATCTCTTCTCTCATTTCACAAGTCTCCGCTCTGTCAGTCATAACGAGCGTTTATGAATAAATAAAAGTGAAAGAGAACCTTAACGAGGTAAACGACTGGCACGCATACATAATACAGCGTCTTCTCTCCACGTTCAGTCCATCCACATCAGGGCCATAATGCGAGACGGGAGAAATTTCTGCAGCTCGTAATGAGGAAAACTTCATAAACCTGAGATTTCACATTGTAAAAATGGGAAAGATGGAAAGGATTTAATGATTAAACAGATAAAAATGAAGAGGATTTATGATGAAAAGAGGGATCCACACACACCTCCACATGATGAAATATTCAACATATTCTTGAGCTCCACCAGCATGAATTTGTTAGCTCTCCTGTAAAACAAAACTCTTGTCACACAGATATGTATTGATATGAACAATAATGCATTTTCTAATTAACTTACCTGCCAACTTGGTAAAATAGTATACGGGTTATTCATACCGAGTGCTTAGTCTTACTATTGGACACTGATGGTACAATAATGATGTGTTCAAAGGGGTCTCTGTGAAATCAGCGTTCAAGAAACTCAATGCATTGAAGGTTTAAGGCATCCGCGCATGAGATCTGTGCTAGTGTTATCACTTTGAAACAGAAGCAGACAGGTCTTTACATGCAGCACACATTCATAGCAAAGATGAAAAACATTAGACTTCAAAAAAGCCTCCAACCTCCATCACACACAAACCATCCTAACAACCGCGGGCAGCTTTCATCCAGTCAGAACCATCTGTGTAAGAATAGTCTGTACAAATTACCCAAATAATACCAAAGGGTGTTTTTTTACGCCATCATATACAATGTTAAATCATTAGTTTAACCTGTATTTGTTGTCATACTGTACAATCAAGCATAAAGATGTACAATAAAGACATTTATGCACAGATGCATCAGGTTTTTGGTGATTATGCAAAAAATAAGACTAATTTGCTTATTGTGAAACAAAGTGAACCTCGTGAAATCCAGTGTTGGGTAAGTTTCTAGAAAAAAAAAAGTATAACTATGTACATCATTACAATACAACACACTCTTTAAAATCTCTAAACTCTCTAAACTGGGTTTCTGGTAGTACCCAGAATAGCAAAGTCTACTAAAGGAGGTCGAGCCTTCTCATTTATGGCCCCTAAACTCTGGAATAGCCTTTCTGATCATGTCCGAGGCTCAGACACGCTCTCTTAGTTCAAAACTAGATTAAAGACCTTATCTTTTATAGTAAAGCATACACATGGTGCAACACATAACAGTATGATGCATGAATGTACTCCATGCAGGTGAGTGGGCTTGACAAACCACCTGTAGGACTTAATTAATGCACCAGACATTCTGTTAGTTTTTTTGTGGAACTACTATTTTCTTTTATGGAACTAACTTCATTTTTGCATCTCTTGTTTAAATACACTATGAACAGCAGCTACGCTAATTATTTTCTTTATTTCCACTTGGGGATACTCATTCTGAGGCCTCTAGAGAATATGCAGCACCATTGATGCAATCCAAGACCTGTGAAGAAATGATGCCAAGGTATCCATAATCCTGGACCAGACCGTATCCTGAGCAGATGCTGTGGCAGTCATGGAGGAGTGGAGAGCATGAGACTGAATCCTGACAGACCACAGTGACAGACAAGTCTTCGCATTGATCCCATAGCCCAGCCTGAACAACCGCTGGTGACCTACTCACACCTGTTTCTCCACGATCGATGTGTTCTCCAGCCAATTTACTAGAACTTCTATGTTAAGCTGCTTTGACACAATGTACATTGAAATATCGATATATAAATAAACATGAATTGAATCATTACAACTAAATAATAACTTCTAAATACTTGACTATATACCACTTAAAATCCGTATAAATCTCAATTCAATATTTGCTTCTGTATCAACAAATATACTAATTCTGAACATGAAATACAGACCAGTATTAGAAAGAAAGCAAGACGACCATCTAGTTGTTTTATGCAAAGTGTTTCATCCACTTACAATCAAACTGATCTGATTTTAATGCTACTGTTTGACAGGATGTCAGTTTAACAATGACAGCTGTGGTATTTTCGTGAGATGCGAATCGGACAAATGCCAATGTTGTCTGACTCTAATGATATAATCACAGTTTATCTCTGCAGTGCAGGTCTTGATCTTGAGCTTAATTAGTTCAAGCAGTCAATCAAGACATGAATCGATCAAAGTTGCGATACCCGTGTCTGCCTTACAAAACTAGAAAATCATTATTTGAGCAAGGATTATAAACCTTTTTATGTTTTGTAAATAATTTATTATTCTTTTTTTCCCTCATGTAGCACACCTAGAACACGTAGACTTGGCTACAAAGTTGTCTTACACATCAAAAAGAGACCAAAACCATGACAGCAAGATTACTCAGGGTGTCTCTTCACAACCCGTGGTAGAAAAATGAGCCTCTGTACAAGGCACAATGAGTGGTAGAAACTCCATGTTTAGCGCTTGAGTGAGATACAGACTGGGTCATTTGGCATTAGAAAGATGGAATAACTTATTAGACTCAAAAAAATAAATAATGTTCATACAGAAGAGTACAAAACTTGTACGTATTGTATACAATACTATTCAAATGGTAACATCATGTCAAATGACTCTTGTAAACCCATTAAGCTGCAATGAAGACCTTTATCCATGAAGGTCTTTGTAAGAACAGGTACAGATATTTACATTTCGGATTTAAAACATGTAATGGCAGCAAGAGCCGAAATTCAAGTACCGTATTTTATATCGCATGAAAACTTGCAATTTATAAAATACAAATGCATGGAAAGAAACACTACATTCAAACCACCAATGTAGTGTGTAAAATCCTATTAAAACCGCTTCGTATACATTCTAGTATGAAAACACAGCGAGGTCTGTAACGGTAGTGTCAACGGTAGGCAAATATATCAAAAGAGTTCACATTCACATTTCTTGAAGTCTTGAGTTTAGTTGAAATGAGTTGTCACAAAGTATTAGTTCCACAAAACATGAAAAATATCTGCATCTTCACCTTTATAAAATGGCCACTTGGAATGAAACAAGTACAAGGGTCACTGTTTCCACTAAACTGTAGTGACTGAAAGGAAGGCATTGTGAACTTTGGTGCCCTCGGGTGCTCGTGCTCCATGACTCATGAGTTCTTGAATGGTCATCCAGTTGTCAAGGATCTTCTTGTTTCGTTTCTTCAGCATCTTCTTATGGCTGAGCTCCAGGATGCTGACCTCCCCGCTTGCCGTCCCCATAGTTTCCCTGAGGCACTCAAGTCGGCTCTTCTGCATGAACTCCCTCCTGCGTCGCTGTTCCCTTGCCCTTGCTAGCTGCTGCTTGCGTTCTTCTTTGCTCCAGTATCGCCCCATCTTCAGCTCACTGACTGCATCATCATCCGTAGTCATCCCGCCACTACGTTCCTCCCTGATTCGTAAGGCTCGTTCACGTAGGATACGATCCCGCGCTGGACGACGTGCTACATACCTGGTTCCGTCTGCCCGGACTTTGACCTTCCATTCAAGTCTGCCAGCTTGCGTAGGTCCAGGCCGTCCGCGGAGGCTGAGCAGGCTAAGCTGACTCTGGGAGTATTCCAGAGAAGAAGAGGAATGTTGTTGTAGGAGCTGAAGATAACTCTGGTAGTGGCGTGTGCTGGGAGGCTGGGTTGTTGTAGTGCTGGTGTGGTAGGGCGAATGATATTGTCGAGCGGCTGCTAACCTATTCCTGTTTCTTTCTTTCTCACAGCGCTCGTCATCAGCAGGAAGTGCTGGGTCTGACTCCGAAGGGTTGCTGGGACTTTGCTCCAAACTGCTGGAAAAGGCCTGACTGGGTCCTTGAGATCCAGGACTAGTGATGGGGGTCTGTAAGGGAGGTGTGGTGCTGGTGTAGGTATGGGCACGGCTGCAAGTAGAGCTACTTTGGCTAGGTAAGGACAAGATGGGGCTACTGTAGGGACTCTGCATACTTCGAAGGTTCCTCTGGTTGGTCAGGTGAATTCGACGTTGTAACGAGTGGTCGGGTGATCCTTCTGTTCCCAGGGGAGTTGAGCGGGAACTTTCAGCTGTATTGTAGGCACTAGAGCTGTCTTTATCTCTGAGCTTCTCACTTTGTAGTCTTTCAGGATGCTCATTAATATCTGCAAGCTTGCCACGTCGCAGACGATTTTCCTTATCCATTCGAGGTGAGTCATGCTTGCTCCTGCGCAGCTGATGAGCTTGCATGATGCTCTGACACTCACGTTCAATGCTGCGCAGCTCTTCGTTCAGCATGTGCAACTCCCTTGCTACTCCACTTCCACCTTGCTCTGTCAGGCTACACTCGATAGTGCTGCTTCGCCTATAGACTAACCCGCATTCTCCACCATTACGGATCTGGCACTTGAGCTCTAGAAGTTGCTGAAAATGGTCACATTCCACCCCATTTTCACTCAACCTGCTCTCCTGACCCTTCTTCTCCTGCCTGGTGTCAATAGGAACTAATTGCGAGCTTGCTTCCCACCTGTCCCGAAGTTGTTTTTGAGTCCGGGGATAGGACAGAAATTCATGTTCAGAACTGTCCTCAAAGCTACATTTAATACCACTGTCTTTCTCAAGAATGGAGGAGGAGCATGTTGCTGTATCTGTACTTGCATCCTCATGCCTTGTAGACTGCAAAACACAAACAGACACTATTGCTTAATGCCTGACAGAACATGAGGAGTTTGAGCTTTGACAAATATGATCGCACTTACAAGCTTCATGCAACCTGCTGTTTGAAGGATTCCCTCTTTTTTCTGTTCCTCTAAAATCTCCATCTTCAGCTCCTCGAGGAAATCATGATGGTCCTCGTCAAGCCAGTTTCCATCCATCTAAGAAACAAAAGCCCAATAGGGTTCACTCTTATTCAAATGAACAACTCAACAGAGCATCAGAGCTTATTTTAATCGAACCTAACAATGCATTTACAGAAAGGTCATGACATGAGGCCAAGTATGGTGACATCCTCTTTATTTGTGCTCTGCATTCAACCAATTCAACTGCACACACAAATCAGTGCGCAGCCACTGCTGTGGTGCCTGGGGCACCTTGGGTTCAAGGGACCCACCTCAGCCATGGTATTGAACATGGTAAGAGTGCTGGTTATTCACTCCCAAAACCTACAATCTGCCAGTTCCAGAAATCGAACCTGCGGTCTTTGGGTCACAAGTTCTACTGACTATTAGGCCAAGGCTGCCCCGCAGATGCTTTATCCAGGGGCATAGTAAGTGGAGGGGAAAGAGGAGCAGAGTGCATAGGGCCCAGAGGCTAGAAGGAGCTCACAGTGAAAGGGGGCTGAAGTATTATTTTTACAGAAGGATACTAAATACAACCTTAATGCAAGGGAGACCTGAGGGGGCTGGGGTGTCCAGAGTGCAAACCTGTGCATTGGGCCCATAATTCCTAAAAAAGCATCTTCTGGCATCCATTCAAAAATATGTGAATTATGATATTTTTGTAGACAAAATGAATCAGAGATATCTCGTTATACTTTGGTAGTCTATATGCATTATATGCTCTTCAAAACATTAAATGTACCTACGTTTTTTCAGTTGAGTTTGTTCAGTTTTTTGTACATTTACTTCACAATGTTGTCACTAGTGGAGTACTTGCCTTCGTGCCATAGTAAATGGGCACACAGTGTGTCAGAAGCATATGATCCTGCAATTGAAACCACCCCTCACCACTAGGTTATTTCTGCTGATGGGAATCCAGAACCACATTTACCACAACACAGATTCTATCGGTGGGAGCCACAGACTTTCGTTCATGCTACTCCACTGGTTTGGCCCATTCAGATTTGTATTGTAGCTCTACACCAATGATCTCAAACTCAATTCCTTGAGGGCCGCAGTTCTGGATAGTTTAGCTCCAACTACCTTCAACTAACACCTGCTTAATAGTCTTGAGTAGTTTTGAACACCTTGATTAGTTGGATCAGCTGTGTTTGATTAGGGTTTGAGCAAAACTGTGCAGAGCTGTGGCCCTCCAGGAATCCAGTTTGAGACCTATGCTCTACAGCAGGGGTCACCAAACTTGTTCCTGGAGGGTCAGTGTCCTGCAGATTTTAGCTCCAACCCTAATCAAACACACCTGAACAAGCTAATCAAGGTGTTACTAGGTATACTTGAAACACCCAAGCAGGTGTGTTAAGGCAAGTTGGAGCTAAATCCTGCAGGGACACCACTCTACAGTATCTATGGTGATTGGCGGCCAAAAAGACTATGTTAGTCTCACCTGTCCTTCAGGTCTGGTGACAAGTAACACTATGGATCTTGAATTTTCATTTGAAAGGAGTGCAACCGCTTCCTCCCTGTTCTGCACATCACGACCGTTTATCTAGAGGAAACATGGACACAGTGAGACAATTACATACACACAAAGATAATGACAGAGTGTCAGGATTTTCAGACCGGAAGCACACTTCATCAGTGACAGAAGTGGAGCAAAATTGCATTTCCTCACCCTCACCAAAACTAGGCCCCCCTTGCGAGATAACAACCTCCAGTCAATTATGCATTTACTGGAGGAGCGACTTTGCATCGATTACTAAGACTGCCGACTGGGCTGCAGGAGCCGCAGCATTTATAAAAAGCGTTGTGGCGGTACACGCCCAGACACACAATTAAGCAGCCTCTGACAGGTGCCGTTCATCTTTTCTTCTATAGAGTAATGGCACTGTCAAAAGAAGATAATAGGGGTGGAGAGAGTGAGACAGACGCGCACTGAACCACTGTATTCATCTCCCTCACTGTTACATCCACAGATGCCTTGTGTCCTTTGTATCTCGCTCTCTCTTTATCGTCTTTTGCTCATAAATTCTGCAAACCTTTAACCCTACCGTCTCTGCTGAATGTCACACTGTCTTGGTGTACATTCTACAGAACCAGAGCAATTTTAAAGCTGAATTTTACCTATTTTTCTCCTATGCATTAGAAAAAACTGTGACTATATAACACTATCATTCATTTTTTTATGATTTAAATAAGACACCACCTATATACAACAACATTTAGAAAATAATCATTTGAAATAATACATTTATCATTCATTCTTTTTCTTTTCGGCTTAGTCGCTTTATTAATGAGGGGTCGCCACAGTGGAATGAACCACCAATTTATCCAGCATATGTTTTACATAGCAGATGCCCTTTCAGCTGCAACCCATCACTGGGAGACACCCATACACTGTCATTCACACATTCATTCATTCATTTTCTTTTTGGCTTAGTCCCTTTATTAATCAGGGATTGCCACAGCGGAATGAACCGCCAACTTATCCAGCATATGTTTTAAGTAGCGGATGCCCTTCCAGCTGCAACCCATCACTGAGAAACACCCATACACTGTCATTCACACATTCATTCATTTTCTTTTCAGCTTAGTCACTTTATTAATCAGGAGTTGCCACAGCGAAATGAACCGCCAACTTATCCAGCATATGTTTTATGCAGCAGATGCCCTTCCAGCTGCAACCCATCACTGGGAAACACTCATACACTGTCATTCACACATTCATTTATTCATTTTCTTTTTGGCTCAGTCCCTTTATTAATCAGGGGTCGCCACAGTGTAATGAACCGGCAACTTATCCAGCATATGTTTTACACAGCGGATGTCCTGCCGCAACCCAACACTGGGAAATCATTCACACATATACATTTATATTTTGCAACTGTTTTTGATGCACCAACATTTTTGATTTGATGTATTTCGATGTGTTTATTGTTAATTTATTGCGTAAAGGAAATATCTACATACAATCCATTGTTTTTACCAAACAATGCGTCAAAAATGGACAACCCCAATGTTGTTTTAATTCAATTTAAATGACACTTTTTATTCAATGGTTGCGTTTGTCCATATTTGACCCAACACAGGGTTAAAACAACCATGTATATTTAATTTGCACACCATATTTAAAAATACACAGATATTTATTATTATTCTAGACTGGTTTTAGAATAAATGTTTAATTTATTTTTAATAAAAATCAGAAAAATAATGTAAAAGATTCAATTTGCCAAACACTGGATTCATATAATGGCAGAAAATTCCATTGTTTGAATATTAGGTAATATGAGTGAACTAATGTGTTTGTGTGAAACAGAATTAAATGTATATCTCACCTGTAAAATCCGGTCTCCCTCTCTGATGCGTCCGTCCCTCGCAGCGATGCTGTTGAGTTCGACCTATCAACAGTACAACAAACACGCCATCAGTATGCAAATTGTCATAATTCATCTCAACACACTAGCAATATTTCCATGACTTATCACAAGAAGAATTCATTATTGTAATAGATTCATTTGCATATCTGTCCAAAAACGTGAACAAATCCATTCCTTTCAGACTATTTAATAAAAAAGAAACCAATTTAACATGCACACAAGTGAATGCTGCATGGAATATATAAAGATGTGACAATATGTTTTTTCTCTATTTATATATAACTTTTGAACATAAGACACACATGTGTAAAAGACTAATAGAATTCTTTGCAGTACACTGACTAACATTATACGCATAAATGCATTGTTAGTTGCTAATATTTGCATAACATACGCCCACCCGCCCCCCTCCTCCACAGTCATGTATTAATAGAACATTTCTGTAGGTTGTTTAAGATATATTTTCTGAAGATGATGCGAAAAGGAGTAGCAGTTGCCAGCGTTTGATGTCAGGTGCTCCTACATTTACATATCTCTAGGCGAGGAATGGTGTAAGAACAGGCAATGTCTGTACAATGAGGTAAAAATTCTCCCCCTGTTGAAATGCAGCCCTTGTTTTGAGCCTTTGGTGAGTGAAGAAGGTGAGAGCGAAAAAAGTGCCATTTTACACTCCACGGGAGACAGAAGGGGTGCCACTGCCTGCTAATTAAAATCAGCAATTAAAACATTGAAAAAGCACTGTCTGTATGCGGAATCATTTTCCAAACTCGACTTGCTCTCTTCATGCTTGGATCAGTCGACTTTCGTCTGCCATTTGAACTTTGGAAAACAAGAACGTTTTCCACATTGAACAGTTTTTAATTCTAGTGAAGGAATATAGTCATGTGGAATAATTAGGATGGATCAAACGCGGCTTTTATCTTTTAATTACTTTTCAGAACATTTTTAATTGATGTTAAAAGGGGTTTCGGTCTGATTAAATTGATTGCCTGCTTCAAATCTGATGTTCGCTGTCACATCTTGCAGGTGACTTTAACATGTGTTGATGAATTATACACAGGTCACTTAATTAGCATTCTTTGTTCTAAAAGTGTTCATTTTCAGTAGATCGCTGTTTATTAAACTGAACTTCTGCAAGCTAAACCACAAAATAGAGTCGGTAGCTATTCTAAAAAGTCATCACATGGTCTGTGAAAGAAAATGTGGTTACAATGTGAGTAATGAATAATGTTACAATGAAAGAAAATGTGGTTTTGAAACCCTTTTTCCCCAAATGTTGGACATGTAAATTGTAAATTAATTTCAGAAATAATATTCTAATAAAATGAAACCTATACAAGCAAACATAAACGAAAGGTAAAGTAAACAAAAATAGAATAAATTAGGAAAATAACATGACAATACAAAATCATAAAAAATAAATAAATAAAAAAATGAAGAAAATAAAAAATAAAACAAATGTAAAATAAAAAATATATATAAATACTAAAATAAAATAAATAAATATATATATAAATAAAATATATATAAATAAAAATATATAAAATAAAAAACAAAAATAAAATGAAAAAATGTTATTAAATTAAAAACAAAATAAAAATAAAATAAGAAAATAATTTAAAAAAATAAAATAAAATAAACAAACAAGCAAATAAACTAAATAAATAAATAAAATAAACAATTAAATTAAATAAAAAAATTCAATGAAATAATATAAAAAACAAATTAATACAATAAAATAAAATTGAATAAAAATAAACAAACAAGCAAATAAATAAATAAATTAATTAATTAATTAAAAATTATAAATAATTTAAAATTAAAATTTTATAAAATAATAATGTAAAACTTTTTTTATTATATTAAAATAAATAAACAAGCAAATAAATAAATAAATACATTAAATTAAATAAAAATAATAAAAATAAAACAAAACAAAACAAAACAAAATAAAATTAAACAACAAGAAAATAAACAAATGAATGAATGAATAATTAAATAAATAAATAAATAAATAAATAAATAAATAAAAGTACCAACCTGACCAACAAAGATTGCTGTATCTTCCTCGTCATCAGTGCGGTAACACAAAGTCAAACCCAGCTTTTCTTGGCTGTTCATTCGACAGAGCTCAACCTCCTGTAACACACACACAAACATACCAGATACATTTAAAAAATGCACTAGTTATCCATACATTCATTCCATTTAAACCCGTCATAACCATGCACTTAACTGTTTTTTAAAGAGCACTTAACATCCGGTATGAATAAAACATTAGTTTATAGGACAGCTGATCTCACAGTTGCTCAATTACCTGATTTCAGTTCATCAAAGCGCAGTTTTACTTCAAATGAATGATAAAATCCGCCTCTGATAGCTTCTAAACTCCAGCACTGATAGCATGGCACTAAAGTCATCTTAAATGTTTGAGCTTTACATTAGTCTGACCAGTAACGGTTCAAAGAGCATCAAATGTGTCCAACAGAAAGATGTCCCCCCCTGAATTATGATACAATCAAACAGGCCGAGGGTTATATGTCACGACTAAAGCCTGGTGCAGGTGACAGGGCTTCATTTGAGAGACATTCATCTGTCAAAGAAGAGCGGTTAGCCTGATCTCGACACGCCACTAACACTGGCCTCAGTTCAGTCGAGCAGAAAGGCTCATTTACCGGTCGACCAGCGTCATACGTCAACCACTCCACCCAACACATTAACCAGATTTACCACTTCCACTAAATGAGCTCTTCACTTTTCTTCCATGACCATTTCAAATCATTTCAAAATGTGATACCAGCCACTTCTGCACTGAAAAAAATAATAAAATAAAAATAATCAAGCTATAAACTAATAATAATGTGCTAAAAACAAGAAAAATAATCAGCCAATGGGGAAAGCAAAACTGACTTCAAGGGACACTTCAAAAATGAATATTCTGTCATAGTTTAATCATCCACCACTTGTTCCAATCCTGTTTGAGTTTCTTTTTTTATTGTTGAAAACAAAAGAACACTGTAGAAAAAGCATTGCACACAATTAATGTGTTGGGAATTGGGTAACATTCGTTTTTGTGAATTTAAGTGGATTCAATATAAAGCAATTATCAAAAACAACCTCAAAGTTTTGAGTGAAGATATTACAAAAAAAGCCAGCCATTGACTTCCATAGTGTTTTTGTTCCTACTATGGATGTCAAGGGCTCTCTTTTCTCCACAAAATTCTTTAGTATATCTTGTTTGGTTGTTAACAGAAGAAAGAAATTATTAAACGTTTAGATCCACTTGAGTGTAAGTAAATGGAAAGAAATTATAATAATAATAATATTATTATTATAATAATAATAATAATAATTATAATATATGTATAATGTACTATAATACATTCCAACTGAAAACTAGACAAAAATGTTAAAAACCATGATTTTTTTTTTAAAATGAGCATTTTAAGCAATTTTAATATAAATCTCATTAAAATAAGAGTAAAATGCTTAAAACTTCTTTTTAAAAGCATGCAGTAATTGTTTAAATGTAATTAAATAGAGCTTTTTTGAGAGTTTTCTCCTAGGTATTCTTGCACAATAAGGGTATTCTTATGAAATATTCCGTTTTTTTAAAGAGCTTTATTAAAAGATCATCACCAAAAATGTGTCAATTTTAATAATTAAAAATAAGTGTGTCCAAGGTTGACCACAAATGAAAAAAGGACAATAGCACAGATGATCAGAAAATAGTGCAAAGCAAATGATATGCCTTAATTAAGTCATCCTTTCTTAAAGGGACAGCTCAGTCAAAATGAAAATCACCTCATCATTTACTCATCCTCATGTGGCTTCAAACCTTTATGAGTTTCTATTTTTGTTCTGTTGAAAACAAAAGAAAATAGTTTGAAGAATTATATTATCTATATCTACTTTTAAAAAATACTATGGAGGTCAATGGGTGCCTGCTAGATTTTCCAAAATATCTTCTTTTGCATTCAAAAGAAGAAAGAAACTCAAACAGGTTTGGAACAAGTGAATGGTCAGTAAATGATGGCAGAAGTTTGGTTTAAAATGTAGGATTCTTGATATTTGAATTAGTTTTTGAATTCTGAATAAAATAGCTTGCACTTTATTGCCTTGGCTTTTTCTAGTAAAATAAAAAAAAAAAACACTTGGAAAGACCCATCAAGATTTATAATCTAGTGTGCAATAGGTTGTCTTTTATCTTTCATGGCAAAATAACAACACATGTTTACCAGAAATAAAAATTTTGACTTTAGATTTTAGTTTTTGTAGTGTGTGGTGTGATATAAATAGTCTAACTCTTTCTCGTATTTCAGCTGAATGTGGGTTACTGTCAGTCCGCACAATGGATGCAATTCATCACCAGCGGCTTTAATACGGCTTCATATTGATCTGCTGGAGAAGCTCAGCGATACTTCATATTTTCTGCAAGTCTATTGTTCAGGCCGCATGCTCATCAAAGAGGATCAACAGACCCGGCAAAATAATCCACACAATCTTTCTTAAACTAGTGATGGAACTGGAAAATGGGAGTGATCATTTTATAGATCGCAATATTAATCCAGGATGTGTGTCGTATTCTGAGAGGTAAAGTGCTTCTGTGAAATTGTGCTTTCCTCTGGGACTGATATGAAGGATTTTGCTGGTGATGGACAGATTGAAGTTATTATGCATGGAAAATTCTCATCCAGGCGTGAAGCAATGTAGGGTAAAGTCTGGCTCATCATAACATAGATGATAACTATAATGATAACCATAAAGATGTAGAACCAGATTTACAAACAGCTTGTGCCAGCGGCTTAAAAAATATAAAATGACTGTCAGGGTATACTATGATAGGAACCAGAAAAAAATGCATTTCAAATTGCACATTTTTGGTATTTTGTATGCAGATGTAGAAGTTTCTCCATTTTCAGAAGTAAATTTATAGTTTGTCATAGTCAGTTTGCTTTTTGAACCATTATTTAGCAGCAAAAAAAATCAAATAAAATCATCCATTTTGCACCTGTGTTGATAGCAGATTACACACATGACTTATCATGAATTGTTTTTCACATTATTAGTGCTGCTTTCTGCATAAACGTTATTTTTTTGATCCTCAAAACACATTTGAATCTATTTTTAATGTAACGTCCCTGGGTCATTTTTACTCTGAATGCCTAGAAAGGAAGTAGTCCATGTGATTTTTCATTTTATGAAGCGACAAGAATGCTTTTTTGAGCACTAAATAAATAAATAAATAAATAAATAAATATAGACTTTAGTAAAAAGAAATAAAATAAAATTAAAATAGTAACATGTACTACATAACTTCTGTTCCTATTACAGTTCCCTCTTTGTCCCATTAAAACAACAACAGCAACAGCAACAACAACAACAACAACTACAACTACAACTCTTTAGGATCCATTATTTTTAAGAGTGTGTTTACCTGGCCATTTGTTATCAGTTCACCTTATAATAACGTTATCAGCAGGTTTATATGGACCACAATTTAACTATTTTAGAAAGCTTTAAGACATGTACTACAGAACTTCTGTTCCTATTATCGTTCCCTTGATGTATTATTGTCAACACGGGCCCATTAAAAATGTATGCTTCAGCCTACGTACATTTTTTTGTGTGTGTGTGAAACTGCAAAAAGAACTTAGACATATGTTTAACTGCAGTTTCTAGCTTAAATGAACACTAGTGGGCAGTGTGATGTCAACAACATTTGTCCCTTTTTACACTAATGATATTTACAGGGACATATTATCAACAAATAAAGGATTTTTTCATGTATCTGAATTGTACAACAAAACATACCTCAAGAAATGAATATCAGATTCGCAAAAATGTAGACAGTGCCCTCTAGTGGCTTTGTCATCTAAAACGTGCAACAAAACGTACCCGGAGCAACTTATTATATTATTTATAATATTGTTTAGAGCCATATAGTTATCGTTTTGAGAGCAGATTGAACATAACGCAATAACAGATCATACGTAATGAATTAAACCTCAAAATGTCACTCTTTTGATGAAACATCTGGTGACAAGCTGTTTATCCACCTTCAAACAAGCATGACAAATATTCATAATAATGATTCATTAACACGCATGCATTTGTTTACCCAAACGAGCAAGTGAGACCCAGTAGGACAGAACATTAATTACAAAAATAAAACTAATTACACCTCAGTGGAGTCTAATCTGCTCCCCTTGTTTATAATAAAAGCTTTTTTTTTGAGAGTTCTCCATCTGCAACAAATTCAGCAAAATGCCTTTTTGAAGGAAGTCTGAAGATTTAATTTATTCATTGTATACTTTGACCATAAAAGAAAACAAAGATCAAATAATACAAGCTTTTAAGTTATATGTGGAGATGCAATTAATTTATTTTAGATTAAAAAAAGAATAATTTAATCATGCAAGCACAATTCATACATTTTGATAAATGATAAAATCATTTCCAGAAATTGATTTTGATGATGGTCAAAATAAAATACGTTTTTTGTATTTTATCAAACATCTTGCTGATTGATTTTATCATATCATTATTATCCCTTGTATTTGAGAAGCATGTAAAGTCTGCAAGAAAATTAGCTATTTATTAAAATAACTCATTTTTTAACTATCAAGTTTGTGGTAGGACTAAAATAAAAAATTTTACATGTATTTTATTATGTAAACTATTTAATAAATATTAACATTAATGTTACATATTTAATAAATAATTTTTATAAATAAAATACATTAATGAAAAAAACTAACTAAAATAATTGCATTAAATACATTCATATATTGTTTATAATTACAATTAAATGTACAAAAAACATTTAAAAAGTCAGAAGTCCCATAATGCAACAGATAAACGTAAACTGAATTATGAAGTACAGCCACCTTCTAAAAAAATATTCACACAAGCTGTTAGACATTTCTTTACAGTGCAAAATAACACTTACAAGTTCTGTCAAATGTCACAGTTATGGTGGGAATACAAAACTTTTTTCTGTTGCACTTTAAAAGAATGCAT
This sequence comes from Danio aesculapii, assembly GCF_903798145.1. Taxonomy (NCBI): domain Eukaryota; kingdom Metazoa; phylum Chordata; class Actinopteri; order Cypriniformes; family Danionidae; genus Danio; species Danio aesculapii. Next base: position 45,508,969 of record NC_079438.1, read on the forward strand.
TAACAGTATTTAACAGTATTTATAAGTGATTTATTTAATCACACTATAGCAATATACAAAAAAATTTGGTGTAAATTGCACTCCGAAAATAAAGGTTTCCACAGAAGCTTCTTTATAGTGGAAAAAAGGTTCAGCAATAAGGTTGTAGTAGTTAGTGTAGTTAATGTATTCAGTAACAGGAAAAACAATGAAAAATACATTTATAACATTATTTATTCATGTTTGTTAATGGATAACAAAGTTAGTTCAATGTTAGTTCAAATCAACATTAAAACACATGTTTAGTTGTGTCTTTTACTGAATGAGCACTGTGCTACGCCCGACAGATCATACTATTATGTCTTTCTTTTTTTCCATTCTTTTGTAACCTGTTTTAACACATTTTAATCTGTTTTTGTCTGTATTTAATTACTTTTATTATATGTTTTTATTTTCTTATACTTTTATTCCTGTTTATGTAAAGCACTTTGAATTGCTACTGTGTATGAAATGTGCTACATAAGCTCACCTTGCCTTGCCTAGTTAATAAAAACTCACAGTGCAGTACTATTTTAGATTTTAATAATGCATTAGGAAATGTTAAACTAAGATAAGTATTGTTCACTCATACTTCATGTTTGCAATTACATTAACTAACATTAACTTATGAAGCCTTGTTGTAAAGTGTGACCAAAAGTTATGCACACTAAGAAAAAGGTGGTTCTTTTATGAGTACATTCTTAGGGGAACCAATAAAGCTTTTTCTATGGCATCTCTTTAAAACAACAACAACAACAACAACAACAACAACAACAACAACAACAACAACAACAGCAGCAGCAGCAACAGCAAAAGCAACAGCAACAGCAACAGTAACAGCAACAGCAACAGCAACAGTAACAGCAACAGTAACAGCAACAGCAACAACTCTTTAGGAACCTTTATTTTTATGTTTGTCTCCAGTCATCTAATAATAATGTTAACAACAGGTCTCTATAGACCACTATTTTAAATATTTTAGAAAGCTTTAAGAAATGATTTTAAAGAAATACAGAAGTGTTTACCTACCTCACACTCAAACTCAACTGCTCTGTCCACATCTGCCTGAGTGCTGGCCACATATTCTGGACAATCGAAATATTCATGCTCCATAGTCTGAATGGAATGACAGCTGGGTAGAAGAAAAACACAGTAAAAAAAAGCCACTTTATGTCCCGGATTTTATTGCAAATTCAAATTCACAGGTTCTCCAAAACCAATCCTTAACTCACAGTAGAAAACAGAACATGTCTGTAGACCGAGGATGCCCACAGTTGTAAATAATACCGTAAACCTATCATGACTGCTCCTAGATCATTAGCAAAACACATATTCACACTCAATGCTAATATTTTACTACTTACAGTTTAATTTGAATAAAAATGCTGCTTACATTTTCTACTTTTATGATCTTTCCTTTATGTGCATTAATTATGGTAAATGCTGAATCAAATATGTGTGCTGCATGCAAGAATCAATGTTATGTGTTTTTACACAGCATTGTTTCAGCATATTATAGAGTTATGACAGAAAATAAGAAACAGCTTGCAAATTCTCAGTTTCTTTGGATTTATAGTGCTTGAGTAAAATGTAAACTAACATAAACCTCATTACTTCCACATTCAAAATAAAGACAGAATGCTTTCAGACATGCTTCGTGCCATTTATTTTTTACTTTGCATTAGAGCAGTGTTTCTCAACCACGTTCCTAGAGGACCACCAACACTGCATGCTTTGGATGTCCTTTGTCTGTCACACCCATTACAGATCTTTCAGTCTTTGCTAATGAGCTGAAGATCTAAATCAGGTGTGTTTGGTTAAGGAGATATGGAAAATGTGCAGAGCTTGTGGTCCTCTAGGATTGAGCTTGAGAAACACTGCATTAGAGGATGTCTCAGTATAAAAAAAATCCATTTCCTCTCTCGATTTAATTTTTTTAAAATACTATTAAGATTTTCTTGAATAAATAAGATTTAATTAAGCACAATTTAGCACTTTTTTTACTTTCAGATATATTTTCGACCAGAATTCGTACTTTTAGTTGAATCAAATTTCCACTCAGTATCTGCACTTTGACTATCATTACAAACAGATTAGCAAAGAAAACACGCACACACACACATGAGTATGTAAATAATCAGAGGTGGCTGATCATCCCCAGACACACAAAGTGAAGCTGCTGAAAGGCCGTAAAAGAGTATAAAGCAGCGAGAGAAAGCTCTGCGCCAGCATGTTTGATATTTTAGCGCTCCATTAGGTTTTAATCAGCCTGTGTTCTGCTCATTACTGGAAATGGATAAGGGAAGACACTACAATAATTACACATAGACTCTGGCGTGACTTTTATGACAGCGGTGGGCCGGTTTCTGGAGGATCAGGGCTTAACGACTGAAGCCTGCTGATGAAGATATTCATGATAATAACACACACACACTGATGATGGCACATGTGTTAGTATGCTTACTGTGAGGGTTAAGACATTTAGAAGGTAGAATTAGTCTAAAAAAATTCTAAAATTTCATCATTTATAAAATTTTAATATCTATAAAATTTCCAAAACAAATAATACATCTGAAAAAGTTATACGTTATTTTATGATGTGCTTTTTACGGTGTAACTAAACATTTAAATACTGAGTAATAATAATTAACTACATGTAGGTACTATTAAGTCATTACTTAAAGTATGGATAATTTATTGCCATTATAGTAAATAAATGGAAAAGGAGGTGTTACAGTCTAAAATAATTTATTAATATTAATATAAGTTATTAATAATGAATAATAATTAAATGACAAATATAAACAAATAAACAATTTATATATAAAATATTTATTTATACATAGAAACGTTCTACTATAAAACTATTATATTATGTATTTTATATGTTTTATTGAGTATTTAAAGTGCTGAATACTAAATAAAAAATATAAATAAACATTGATTATTAATTTAAGTCAAATGAACATTAAAATAAAATAAAAGATAAAAACATGTAAATTCTGTTTAAATTGTATAAAACTCTAATATTATAAAAAAATAATTACTTAAAATTTCTGTAAACTGTATGTAAACTGTACTATTATACATTCTATTATATATTCTATTAAATAAAGGACTATATCATACTGTATAAATATAAAACGCAAACGGGGGGAGAACATGTAAACTCCACACAGAAACGGCAACCTGACCCAGCCGAGGCTCGAACCAGCGACCTTCTTGCTGTGAGGCGACAGCACTACCTACTATGCCACCACATCGCCAATTACATTATACTGAGTTTTTTTGTAATATGGAATTTTACAAAATAATTTTAATGTTTATTTTTATGCATTACGATATTCAAACAACTAAATACCAAATATAAACGTATCTAAATAAATATATTACATATTAATGTTAAAGATTGTACAATAAACTTTACAGTAAATGGATCAGGTCTAAATCTAATAATCAGCTATGATGTAATGAAGTCCAGATGGACTGAACGGTGCCAGCAGGCTGTTGATGTACCTGTCGGACAGCAGGAATGGACAGATGTCTGGCACCGGTGGAGTCGAGGGTCTCATTTTGGCCAGAGCCATGATGTGCTCAAAGGTGATGTCGGTCTGAGTGCAAACGTCCACCACACAAACCTCCTGCAGGCTCTGGGTAACAGACGATGGGCCACGTTTCAAAACCTGCACCACGATCGGCTCCTTCCGCAGGGCCTCTACCGTCCCATCATGACCAGACTTCGAGAACTCACGACCATTCACCTGAAGAAAGATAATCAATCAATCAATCAATCAATCAATCAATCAATCAATCAATCAATCAATCAATCAATCAATCAATCAATCAATCAATCAATCAAGTTTTAATTTAGATGAGTGAAAGATTTACAATGAAATAAAAAAGAAAACTTCTAAACATTAAAAAATGTTTTGTAAAAATAAAATAAAATTTCAAGTCAAATATAAGCAATGTATAATATAAAACTATTAAATTGCTTATTTCCCCTTTTTAAAAAGACTACAAAAACGTTTTTTAAATATTTCAAGAAGAGACTTTTACATGAAAGCATACCTGAAATATAAATAAAATAAAAATGTATTAAATAAAAAAGAAAATATTTCTAATCAAATAACCCTATAATATGTATGCAATGCAATAAAATGAATACATAAATAAATCAACAAATCACGGTAAGTGAAATAATAACAATGCAAAATATTTTTAAAACGAATAAAATACTTAAACTAGTTGTTATGCCCCATGTGGTTCGGAGGATGAAAAGGGCTAAACATAGTTATGACAACCCAATATCTTTTTGAATTCCCCTGAGACGTTAGCTGCTATGGATTGACACAGACAACAGACTTTATTTACAATAAAGATTAGAAAGAAATAAAAGAATAATTTTTCACCCAAAAGTATATGTACAAATTTGTACAATAAATGCAAAATAAGCAAATAAATCGATGGGGCATATGCGGAAGGACTTTTAATTTGTCGGTAACCTCTGTAAATCGCTTCCGGTGAACTGTATGCTATTACAAAATCGGCGAGTTTAAGGTCTGTTTTCTTTAAAAATCAGCGAACTCCACTGGCTAAGTGATATCCGATATAAAGTGGGTCTCAGGTTTAACAAGAAGCACTGCATTAAATTATTTCCCCGCCATGTCTTTAAAATATGAACATTTATTTTAGCCCAGTATATTCAATGGAGCTTCTGCGCTAGCCTTCTAACCCTGACAGACATGTGCGTGTAAATGGCTTTTCATCTCGTTTTAGGCTTGAGCAACTAAATGAATGCCAAAGACTGTTTAACTGATAATATTTTAATTACATTACAACATCGATGCTGTAAAAGAAACTCTAAATAACTCATGAGAAATCTGAAAAAAAAAAATCATCTTCAGCGTCACACGGTACAACGGTAGCATCTAACCTAATGGATTATGAAATAATACTGTACCTAATGACTATAAAATAATATACAAAACATAAAATTTTTTATTTCAAAATAAAAATATATTACAAAATAACAAAACTTCATTAAAAACAAACAAAAAAGTATTATAATTATTTCTAGTAAAGTTCCAGCATGCCCGTGTTCATAGCTCTCATCTATGTATTTCATAATTGTGCATGTGTGTGCAATGATAGTGACATCTGACACACTGCACCTGAAAGCTGTCAAAGGCTCATCAGAATCCACTCACCCGCATCCACCAGTTCACTGACACACCAATTAAATGAGCTTGTTATAAATCCCAGAGTCCTCAGGCTTTCAAGCAGTTATTTAGGACAGGCTCAGACCCGAGGGAACACACAAACCCCTTTACCTTCACATAGAAATGACAGGTCAGTTGCCTGCAGTACATGCTGCTGCTCAAAATATTTTCTGATTGGACTTCAAAGTGTGAAAACTTTTTTTGACTGGTTCAAAAAACACAGAAAACCAACAAAAAAATCAATGGAAAGTAAGAAAGGAGTGTATCAGAAGGAGATATGCGTGATAAACAAGTACATTTATATGACAGGAATGTCATACTGTACATTTATTTGGTCAGCAAAATCAGTCAGAATCCAACTGTAAAATAAAAATGTATAATAAAAATAATATTAATAATAATAATAATAATAATCATCATAATAATTGTGGGAGTACACTCCTTGTCATTCTACCGAACTACAAATCCTATTATGTCTTGCAGTCAAACACCAGTTTCAGCTTACCCCCTGATTACACGTACAGCTGCAGTTCATCACCACTGATTACATGGACTGTATAGAGACAATTCACAAACACATCCATTGCTGAGTCTTGTTACTGTAATAGTAAGTATTTATATAGCGCATTTATCGTGTATGGCCATATAAAGCGCTTTACAATCATGAGGGGGTCTGTCATCACCACCATGCGATTTCTAAATGTTTTCACTGCCTTGCCTAGATGTGTTCTGACCCTTTGTTTTGTTTATATGTTGATGTTAGCTTCCTGCCTTGACCCTTTCGCCTGTTACACCAACTAATCTTTTGGATTATCTTTATGCTACTATCTGCTCCTGTATTGAACCCTGCCTGCCTCACTACTCTTAATAAAAGCTGCATGCGTTTGGATCTGACCCTCGTTGTCACCCACTATCATTACAACAATGCAATGCAATGAATATATAGTTAAACAATCTCAAAGTGACACCATACAAAGCATAACTGAATATAAAGGAGAACTTCCTGTACACTCTACTACTAATGCTTTAACAAACAAGGTCACACCATCAAATCTGTTTTCCTTCAGCTGTGTGGATCCTGTGAATCCAACCTAATTATACACAACTTCCAGAAGCTTCCTTATTTTTGTTTCACAGAGCCTCTAAAAGTCAACAACAAAGACTGGCCTTCAGACCTTCTCCATCTACTGTATTCTCTTTGTTTCAGGTTAGCGCTTAGCATTTAGCGCCTCAGGCTGTCAAGTAAACCTGCAGAACGACCTCAACATCCAACGCAACGCAACAAAGACCTTTGCTCTCAGACATTCATCAAGTCCTTACAGAAAGACCGAAGAGCAGGAGATCAGCCAGACGGACCAATTAATCCAGAAGTAACTAGGGAAAAGTCTAAATATGCACAGAGAGATGGAGACGCTCCACCTGCTGTCTGCTTGAAGAGAGTTATGTGTGTTTAAAAACAAGACAATATGTTTGGGGAATAATAATAATAATAATAATAATAATAATAATAATAATAATAATAATAATAAAAACATATTCTTACACCCACTAAAAACATTGTGATGGATGAAGACAGGTTTAGGAAAGTGCATAAATCAAACTAAAATAAAAATGATCTAATTATACATAAATTAAAAAGTGTTCCTTATCTATTTTTTATTTTTCTCACGAGAAATCTGAAAATAAAAAAATCTTCTTCAGCATCACACGGTACAACGGTAGCATCTATATAAATAATACATAAATAAATACTATATAATTATAAAACTTTATTACTATAAAATTATATATCTTTTTGCTTTTTATTATTTTTGGAAAATTGAAAAATAGACAAAAATAAAAACCTTAAAATATGAAAAGGTATGAAAAAATAAATAAAATTGAGTTTATTTTAATAATTTAAAAAAATATTTTTCTAATACAGAAGTATGATGAGTAGTAATACATTCTAAAGCATAATTAAATGTAATTATTAGTAAAAGAATAAGTCCCATATTAAAACAGTAATACAATACAGTAGTAATAATAATAAAATCACATTATGGAATCAAAATGCAATGCATTGCTTTAAAATAAAATTGTATTCAATAACACTAACAAAATAAAACAAAAAGAAAATATATAAAATATAAAGAAATTATATTACATTTTTAAAGATTGAATTTAAGAGCTAGAATGTTATTTTAATATCTAACAATATTTAATAATATTTTAACATACCAATAATAATTAATATAAATACATAATATTTAATCAAAATATTAATAAAAACATGTTAATATCTTTTAACAATGCATACTAAACATTAACAAGTAAACTAAACAAGTACACATTATATGAAAATACTTTTTGACTAACTTGTATGAACCACAATATCAACATCGTTGCATCTTAACAACCAGTAAAATATATGCATTTCAGCAGTTAATAACTCTGCTGTGTATGATTATCTAAGCTGTTTACTTCCTACACTAACTAACTTCTTAGGAAAGTGTTTAAAAATCACGTACTCAATGAAACGCCACCAATGGACAAAGAAAAACAGCCCATTGATTTCTATAGATTTAGATCTTGTCTGAAAGATCAGCAGGTTGAAGAAACTCTGAAGTTCACGTTGATCCGCAGCGATATGAATTTAAAGGTCATTAACGTCAATGAAACGTGGCGGCCACGCACCGACAAACCCACCTCCACATTTCACCTCAATACACGACTCATAAAAGGTCAGATGCCACCTGGGTTTGATAACAAGGTCTGTAGCGCCGTCACCTCACACACGTCATATTGATTTCAGACTTATAATAGCAGCGCTGCCTCAAGAGGACTGCATGTACATCTGAATGCTGAAGTGGAGAACACAATCACACTTGCGGCCCTGGTGGAGGGTACAAGTGTGTGTATGTGTGTGTGTTGTCATATTTGGGTCATTTCTCTTCGGGTGACACATATCTATAGGCTTGCTTATTTTCTGCAAGCTGAATGATTTGGTGCAGGTGAGATAAGCACGAAGATGTGATAAGACTGCATGTGTGTGTGAGTGTGTGTTTAAACACATGTGGCATAGGAGATAAGAATTGGACGAGAACCTCTTGGCCAATGCGACCAAATGATGGAAATGGCAACAGCTAGAGGCAAACACACAAACTGCATTACGTCAACATACTATATAAAGTGGCACATGTTGTTTGGGAAACTGACTTTAGGTAGAAAAAGAAGCTTAATAATGAAAATCCAATGAAAAAAAAACTACACTTCAGTCATTTAGGAATACTGAAAGACTTAAGTTGCCAAGTATAACATACTCTATTTCAGGGATAGGGAACCTATGGCTCGGGAGCCACATGTGACTCTTTGACCAAATATATGTGGCTCTCCAGCTGTCTCCCTTCCATAAAAAAAATTAAACTGTCACTAAAAATCAGTTTCCTATTGAAAATAAAATTAAAGTGACCTTTTTATTGTATATTTTCACAGAAAAATGAATAAGAATAAAAGGACGTTTCAACCTATGCGCATGTGCGGCATTGTGGACTAACTTGAATCGTGACACCAATAAACGGCATGCCATTTACATTTCGATGGTAACCTTGCGCCATAAAATTCAAACTATGTTCATGAGTGGTGAAAAGAAAGAAATTCTATAAATTGCCCTTTATCATTACAGGGATTCGCTCAACATGTGATATTACATATATATCCCTTATGGCTCTTTAACAAAATACATTTGCCAAAAAAATCAGAAATGGCTCTTTGCTGAAAAAAGGATTCTGACCCCTGCTCTATTTTATAGTATGGGAGAACCACATGTTTGTGAGATAATTTTTCCTCATAGTTCTGACTTTTATCCTTGCAATTCTGTCTTTTTTGACAATTTAAGGGAAAAGATATATACAACTAAGGTAAAATGTAAAACTCAAAGAAAAAAAATTGTGAGATATTAAACTAGTATTGGACAAGTTATATTTTGCAATATCTTATGCTTCTGATATTTAAGTTTGCAATCTTTCATGCTATTCTGACTTTATTCCTCAATTCTTAAAACATTTTCAGTTCATATCTTGCCATTGTAATTCTCCTCAGAATTGTGAAACATAATTGATTAAGAGTTCATGAGAAAGACATAACAATTTTTAAGTGAAAAAACTTACTTTCTACCAAAATATAATAGAAATAGGCTTCCTACAATTCTATGTTTATTCAATTCAATTCACCTTTATTTGTGTAGCGCTTTTACAATGTAGATTGTGTCAAAGCAGCTTCACATAAAAGATCGTATTAAACTGAAACAGTGTAGTTCAGTTTTCAGAGTTTAAGTTCTCTTTATGCGACAAACATCAATATGCTATATTACAATTTTGAAATTCTTAAAAGGAGAGATATAAACTTACAATTTCAAGTCAGAACTGTGACCTACCCTGTAAAACGCAATTAGTTGACTTTACATAAAATAGTGAGTAAACCTATTGCTTTTAAAGTGATTAGCTGAGTTTACTTTACAAAAATAAGTTAAGCCAACTTAACAGTAGGAGTTTGCATGTTCTCCCCGTGTTCGTGTGGGTTTCCTCTGGGTGCTCCAGTTTCCCCCACAGTCTAAAAAACATGTGGTATTGGTGAATTGGGTAAGCTAAATTAGCTATGGTGCATGTGTGTGAATGAGTGTGTATGGATGTTTCCCAATGATGGGTTGCAGCTGGAAGGGCATCCGCTTTGTAAAACGTATGCTGGATAAGTTGGCGGTTCATTCTGTTGTGGCGACCCCTGATTAATAAAGAAACTAAGCCGAAAAGAAAATGAATGAATGAATGAACTTAACAGTAAAAGTTACAACAGATGTACTTCTTTTAAATAAAGTTAACTTGTCACTTTTAGGACTTACTCACTTTTTTAAAATAACTAATCGCTTTTTACAGTGTATAGCTCACCATTATCTTCATTTATTTATTAGAAATAAACATATACACAAACATTCATCCTTGTCCAGTGTCTGTGCTTCTTCTCCTCAAAATGAGCGATAAAAGCATCTTTAATACTAGTACTTTCTGGACAAACTTAGTGCAACAAACAAAATAAATAAATAAATAAAAATCAAAGCCTGTTAGCATTGTACATGGATTGAAAGCACAGTAATAAAAATATACACATGTATATCTAATGAGGTCAAGGAACAGAAAATGTAATTAGTTCCCTATAATAATGAGCATTTTCATAATTGTACATACCTGTGCATGTTTTTGTCTTTTTTCCTCTGTTGTGGCTCAATTGTCTTTTACCCTCCAAAATTACTTTTACGTTTCTTTTTTTCCCAGTTTCCCAGTCAGTCTCCTAACTGCAGGCAAGTTAACATTTAGGCTCTAATCAATGACGTTCTTATGTATTCACATTGAGTGCCACAAAAAAGAGGAAAGCACACACCAAACTTCATATCATTCTTGAAGCACAAATAACAAAGTAAATGGTAAATAAATGAACATGCATCTCATTTTCTGGTCTCTCCAATTGTCTTATTTAATTGTCAGAAAAACTCTTGGTTCTTATAAGTGTTAGCTTTTAGAAGACAGACCCACCAGAAATCATTATATAATTTTACAGATCTTACAGTAACTCTTTTAGTATTAGTTCCTCCTAAAACTTTCAAAGTGCCCTGAGGTCTTAGTATAAGAAAAAACAGTGACTCGAGAACCTCAGTATTGACAAAAAGTGCTTAAAGGATCCCAATTACTGCAAAAGGGTCCTGCAAGTACTGCAAAGGTTGCCAGTGGTTCCTCAAGGAACCCCTTATTGAGAGAAAGAGCTTTGAGGCACTTAAAATACATTTTGAAGTTCTTTGAGTACTCAACAGGGTATTTGAAGCACCTTTACTTTTTACAGTGTGCGCTGCTGATGATGAAATGCGCAGCACATGCACAGTCATACACTCAATTATAACTTCCTATTATTATAAATGGGCTGAATCAACACGATCTTAAGTTTGTTTCTTTTGGGTTTTCTTAATTTTTTTGGAGGGGTATAACTTAATTGTTTTGTTCATACCACTTAAATTTAACTTAGTCAATTTGTGTTTGGGAAAACATGAAGGAATTGTGTAGAACCAGGCTTTTTTTTTTTTTTTACAGTGTAGTCCATTATATGCCATTTATAACAAAGTCACGCTTTGAGTTTCTCAGCACTGCGAGTCCAAAAGGAATAAAGGCATGTGAGCATATTATAGTGAAATCCCACCTGGGAAGTGTCAAGCAATCAAAAAAGATTCTTCAGGGTCTCATGTGTGAGCAAAAACACAATATCCGAGACACGCTCCCCATTCATGACCACAAAATAGCATCTTATCTCAGCATTGAGCACATGGTGAAAGACCCGGTCCTCCATCTATTCACTGCAGGAGCTCAATGACACCGCCGCATGGAAGTCTAATCCAAAAAGAAGGACTCTCTCATTATTACAACTCATAATTTCTATCAAAAATCTGAATTTAGCATTTAGAGGCTTTCTTTCTCTACACAGCTGCAGGAGTCTAGAAAACGCCCTTTGACAGCCATCCTCTTGCTGGATGAGAAACCACATTGACTCCATCTCACAGTCTGTTATTATTCTAATTCATTTTCTTCATTAGATTTACTCGGAGACTGATAACTAACTCGTTAACTATTCAGATATTCAGAAAGAGACTATTAACTATTTGCATATGCTATTTTCCATGTCGTCTCGGCACTGATTAATCAGCATGGCAAGAAATTAATGAGAGGCAATTAGTGCCCTAAAGAAATGCATGAGTGAGTGAGAGAGAGAGAAAAAAGTGAGGAAAGTGAAATCTGGTGCAAATGACTGTTGTGTTGTGGCAAAAATGGAGTTTTGTCTCATTAGAAGTATAATTCAGGCGTACTATACAGACTGCAAACAAACAATCACATTGAGCAGATCAGTCACGATAATAATTTGGGGTAATTAAATAAAATCAGACTCTACGCTGTATGCTCACATTAACCACCATTATGAACTTGGTGTGAAAACTAAACAACTGCTATCAGATTGGATTCGCTGTAAAATAAATTTAAAAAATGTGATTCTGAAAATGTTAAAATATATTTTGTTTGTATTTTTTAAATACTGCAATAATGCTTACATTTTATTTAAATACAGTACTTAAAACACAATGCTAAAAACTCTCTAATAGCAACATAGGGTTATGGTAGTGTTGGTTTAGTAATTTTTTTAAATTTCTTTTTTTGATTTTTGTAAATCTTTTGGGCACTTTTTAGCACTGTCACCTCACAGCAAGAAGGTCGCTGGTTCAAGTCTTGGCTGGAACAGTTCCTTCGGCTGCTCCAGTTTCCCCCACAGTCCATATACTGTACATGCGTTATAAGTGAATTAGATGAACTATTAACTGAATGCATGGCTGTTTCCCAATACTAGGTTGCAGCTGGAAGGACATCCACTGCGAAAAACTTATGCTGGAATAGTTGGTGGTTCATTTCGCTGTGGTGACCCCTGATAAATAAAGGACTAAGCCGAAGGAAAATGAATGATTTAAACTATTACTAAATATTTATATTTTATTTTAGCTTTGCTTCAATTAAAAAAGCAACTTAATTTTATGATTTTTTTTCTTGTGTTATTGACTAATATTTATTTACGTTTTTACTTTTCTTATGTCTACATTTCAGTGTTGCTTCAATTGCATAATAATAATAATAATAATAATAATAATGATAATAATAATAATAATAATAATAATAATAATAATAATAATAATAATAATAATAATAATAATAATAATAATAATAATAATAATAATAATAATAATAATAATAATAATAATGATGATGGGCAGCACAATGCGCAGAGCGTAGTACAATCGCCTCACAGCAAGAAGGTTGCTGGTTTGAGCCCCGACTGGGTCAGTTGGCATTTCTGTGTGGAGTTTGCATCCATTGCGCAAAACATATGCAGGATAAGTTGGCAGTTCATTCTGCTGTGGTGACCCCAGATTTATAAAGCGACTAAGCCGAAAATGAATGAATGAATAAATAATAATGAAACAAATGGGGCTGGTGGCCATTTGCCCTCCTGAATACCCACCCACTTTCTCCTGAATACTGACTGTGTGTTTCCTCTGTGGTAACTTTCTGTTTAAAACCATATTTAAACAACACTGGCTGTTTCTCAATATGCTTTCTTTAGTGATCTTGAGTCCTCGTTTTCTCGTGTAACGTCATCATCAACCGCCAAAGTTCAGTTCCAATACTCAAGGCCGTAAGAACGAAGGGCGCGTGAAAGTTCCCGGATGCGTTCTTGATATTGAGGATGCGTGAATGCACACTTGAGTGCAAAACTCGCTGGAGAAGTCCCAGAAGTCATTGCGGCTCATTCGAAATAAAGGAGGTGGGAAGTGCAGAATTCTATACCTGGTTATTGTTAAAATTCAGAGACATAACTTATTTGTCTCAGAAGTTTCTCTAAATGAGACGGTGAAAGTAAACCTCACCTTGAACATCTTAATAAAGGCATAAACACATTAAGGGTGTTTATTTGCTCAAATTAGTTTTAAAATCTGTTTTAATTGTATTTTGAAAAGTATATTTATAAAGCTTTTGTGCATGTCATATATATTAAAAAGGGGAAAAACAATAAATCATTGTATAATTTTCTGTAATGTTTAAATTATTTTCAGTTTAAAATGCGTGAATGTCATGTGACCATCAGGATGAACGCAGCATCTCATTTCTTAGGCCGTTCTTCTGAGGTAGCTAGCAAGAACGATCTTCACGAGAATGCAAGTCCATTCTCTGTGTTCCTGGCATTGAGAAACAGCCCATGTGTTAAGAGTTTCAGTTCTTCTGCCAGTATTGCCAGTTCTACTGCCTTACCAAGCATTCTTTTCCTATTGTTTTGCTATCTCCATATGACCACTGTCCTTGCCTTTTTTTAATTACTGACTCTGTTTTGATTGCTTATTGGGTTGCCTTTCTCTTTGTTTGGTATTGCCTGCCTTTGACTAGGATCCTGCCTTCTGTTTTGCACTTGTTTGCTGTGTGTAAATAAACCTTCAGCATTTGGATTACTCTGCCTCCATGTTGTAACCTACGGCTCCATCACAAATAATAATAATAATAATAATAATAATAAAGTTTGTAACAGAAAGAAACATCGATACAAACAGCATAATCCACTTGAAAATATCTATTTTTGCAATTCTGTTTGGTGTCACCAAAACTAAAAGCTATAACAAACATAATCTTTAATTACACCAAACGTACTATAAATAGAAGGTAACACCTTAGAAGGTGTGGATACCTTCAGTCACAAGCTTCCTAACTTTTTAACACACATATCACATAGGCAACATTCCCACATCCATATCTGTGATTACACAATATCACCATAGAGATTCAACCATCTCCGCTGTCATTGCTTACACGTGTGCCTTTGCTTTAAATTAAAAATCCTTTCTCAAAGACGTTATTGCTCTGACTTATTCTGCGGGAATCTCCCAAAACACAATACAATGTTGACAGAGTTCACCCCGCAGGCAAATGTCTACCTTTCACAACATAATTAAATTCTCCATTAGCACCAACCTCGCTGTGATCCTCCGAGCGGAAGAAATGCCTCTCATTCTTCTCTATTTTCAGCTCCAAAAAATAAATAATGCATTTGGAATAACGGCCACATATATCACAGGGAGCTGTGTGTGTCTAACTAATGAGTCCTTCAGCAGGACCCAGTCGTGGATGACATGGGTTATGACAAACAGCGTCAACAAAACGTTTATTTAGCCTCAGTGCCTCAATACAATAACCTGATGCAAGCATTTGCCATATTCACGGTCATCCGGCAAGCTGTCATCCAGGACACCATGTGCACCGAGTCTAAATTTTGGGAATCATTTTCTATTGCTTGTTCACAAGAGTGTGAAGAAATGATATATTTTCAGATTGACAGCATGTTTTGGATAGGGCTGTGTCCATTTGTCCACGTGTAGCTGTTCTATTTTGGGTCTTAAAGCGACAGTGGCACTGAAAAATTAAAGTTCTGTCATTTAATCCAGTGTTTCCCAACCCTGTTCCTGAAAACACACCAACAGTACACATTTTCAACCTTTTCCTAATCAAACACACCTGAATCCACTCATCAGAACATTAGAAGAGAGTCCAAAACCTGAAATGAATGGATCAGACAAGGGAAGCATCCAAAATATGGACTGCTGGTGTGCCAGGAACAGGGTTGGGAAACACTGATTTAATCAACCTTCAATAGTCACAAAATCTCTTTCATCTGTTTCATCACATAAAAGAAGATATTTGGAAAAATGTTGGAAACCTGTAACCATTGACTTCCATGGTATTTATTTTTCCTACTATGTAACTCAATTTCTACAAAGTATCTTTTGTGTTCTACAGTCGAGCAACAGTATTCTGTTGCTAAGGTTGAAGAAAAGCAGTAGTGCAACATGATTGTGTGGTTCATTGACAAGTGAACATTGTTTTTCTTATTGTGTCCTTGTAAGATGGAGTTTAAGTAAAGTGTCCAGTGTTTCTACAGGTGGTTTGTCAAGCCCACTCACCTGTGTGAAGCACACTCAGAAATGCACAGTGTTTTTTTTTAAGAAATATGGAGTGATTATACAGAAGAAACAAACTTATTAACGTTTGGAATCACTTGAGGGTGAGTAAATGTTCATGATTGGGTGAACTATTACATTAAAGCAAGTGTGTGGTAACAGGTAAGAGGCTTGTTGCTTTTTCATGGTCACTGTTGCATTTAATCTGAGGCTGTACTGAATTTTGAAAAGCTCAGCCTTATGCTTCAATAACTTCGAAGGGTCTGTGCTTCAGAATAAAAGCTTTAAAGGCTAAAGTGTGTAGGGCAGTGGTATTCAAACCTGTTCTGGAGAACCACTGTCTTGCAGAGTTTAATTAAACACACTAGAGACTTCTGGGCAAGTGTATTGGAGTAAAAAATTGCTTTCATTCTGAGTTTAGAGGACAAGAAAACACAAAAGGGAGCAAAATGTATCAATCATCTGCACCCTTCAAAATGCTTTATTCTAAACTGAACTTTAAAGTGGCCAGTTTTAAGCACTTCGCTTTAGAAAGCACTTAGCTTTCTCAAGCTCTTTTCTCATCTGCCATTGGTTGGACAAAAAGTCCCGTACCAATTCAATGCATGATCTTTCGTTATAAAAATTATCCAACAATTTAGTGTAATTAAAAACATTCACAAATATGACTGCAATATGATTTTGTAAGAACAAAAGCTCTCGACTTGTGGTTAAAAATATAATTTATTATTATACTTAGATATTTTTAAAGCAAAATAAGCAATCCAACACTGACATGATGGCTGTCCACGTGTTGCTTTTATTTTTGGGATTTCAACTAAGTGTGCCACAACATGCATGGGCTTGTAGTTCCTCCATGGTAACTGGCGGATTAATTCAAGGTTTCTATACCACCAGAAATTTTCCAAACACTTCATCCTATCTAAACAAAAAGATAGCCCTGCCCCAGACACCACTGTTTCTTTGTTTATTTGCATGGGGAGAGTTTCCCAAAAGCTTTGCTAGCCACAATAGATATTACCAACATGATTAAATGAAACCATATTTCAAGAAACAATTAAAAACAGAATTACAAACTGGTGTATTTGGAACTACAATCACGACTAGTTTGTTGTTACTACTGTGATGTGGACATAAAGAAATCATGCCTTTGGGCAAATAAAGCAATCTAACGCAGACAGGGGGTTTTAGGGTGTTGCCTGCCCTATTTTCAGGCCAATATCCAAGTGCGCTGAAACATGTAAGGGCTTGTTGCCCTCCCATGGACACTGATAGATTTAATCAAAGTTTCTGTGGCACTAGAAATTGATTTGAAGATAGACGGACGGACGGACGGACGGACGGACGGACAGACAGACAGACAGATAGATAGATAGATAGATAGATAGATAGATAGATAGATAGATAGATAGATAGATGGATTTCCCCAACACTTCCCTTCATCTACCATTAGTATGGAAAAATAATGTCTGGCTTCAAATCTCATGCCATAGGTGAAACCAGTGTCACTATGTTGCCATTTAACAAAAGCATTCCTAGCCAACTATGGTGCCATTTTCACTATTGTGTTTTTGTTTGAATGTACTTATATGCTTTTGAGCCAATAACTAAAGAAAACATCAGTAAATAAAACAACAGACAGATGTGCTTACAATTTAGGCAAACAGCACTAACCCGAAATTATTTAAATCTCACTACTGTAGTTGTCCTACAGTAATGTCCTACAAGTTGTCGTTTAGGAAAATGTAATGATGGAATTGCAAGCAAACAAATCTGTTTCTGTATTTCTGTATTTTGTGATGGTCGATGGATGTTTTCAGTTTTTTCGTTAAGGACTTTTAAGCACTTTTGGACTTTTAATGATGAAAATGCAACTCAGTTTAACAAAGAGACTTTTATTGGCATTTTAGTAGTTTGAAACAATATATTATATCATAGATAATTTATATAATCAAGTCCTAAACATAACTGAAATCCGCCAGTTTATCTGTACCATTATTTACAACACCAAGCTAGACAATATAACGCCTCAAACTATTAATTTTTTTTTCACTTTTTCAACATCAAAACTTGTTGGTGAAAAGGTCAAGGGCCTATAATGCAATTTAAAAGCATAAATAAACAAACATGAATCAGAAAATCTGTAAAATTGTTAATTTACACATATTTATTGTGTAGAATACTACTTTACCATAACTTCCTACAGCAGAAATGCAATTAAGCAATTCAAAATTCATCAAATGCTTTGATAAAATGAGCTATTTTAGCAAAAAATGTCAAATAAAAATACTTTAGATCTGCTAAATTTTAAACTACGGATCCTTCTTGAAGTATAAAAAAACGTATCAAGGCCTGAATTTTGCTGTTGCTTTGTTGCACAGCTGAGTTCACTTCAAGGTTCACCAATAAATGTCATGGCAAAAATGCTGTAGAACAAGCCAACATTAATCATATCCATCACCACAATAACACGAGGCTATATAAAACAATACAAGTTGGAGAGACCTAAGGTTCAGGGCTAAACATAGCCTTTTTTGTGTGCATGCTGACTCTCACTTGACCTAATGCTGAAAACTACTGATTGTTCCTGGAGGGCAATGAACCTGCTGTCTCGGCCTTAAAAATGCAGGAGAAATCAGTGGAGCGAGGAGAGTTATGGGTACTGCAGTCAGCCAGAGCGGGAGCAGAGAGACAGATCTGAGGGTGATTTGTGCTTTCAGTGGGCATGTTTCATTATTTCAGCTGATTTCGCTGGTAGGAATGTCCCACCATGCCTCACTAATGGCTTTAATGAAAAAGTCTCCTCTAGAGAAAATCCAGCTCTGCTCCAAAGCCTGTGAGCTGCTTCACTGACTACACAGGCTGCTGCTTTTCAAGGCAACAAAGTCATGGAAGCTCATGGAAGTGAGTGATTTGGAACACTTTCCAAGCATTTGATTTGAATAGAGTTTGATATTACCATGTTGCATTGCTGTAACAAGAATACAAATACTAGATGCTTAATAATTGTCATGATCACCAGCGATCTAGCCTGTGCAGATTGCTGGAGAACTACATTATGCCACTTTAATGAACTACAACTCCCAGAAATATTTGCAAACACACACCAGTTCCTGATTCCCCTTGATTACAGACACACAGCTGGAGGCTCATGATGGACTGATAACCAGGACTATAAATACACCTCACTCACACACACACACTTTGCTGAGTCTTGTAAGTTGTAAGTGAACAATTGAAAGTGTTCTCCTTGTTTAGCCTTGCCGTGTTTTTGACCCTTGCCTTGTTTATTGTTTTCTGTTACCACCTGTCCCGATCATTCACCTGTACTTTGACTACGCTTTTGGATTTCTGTATGCTTCTGTTTGTCCCTGTTTTGACCATTGCCTGCCTTACAATTCTGTTTATTAAAGCTGCAGGTGGACGCTCAAATGTTTTGAGTGAAAAGAGTAGTGCTATTGTTGTAGTAAACACAAGCAGCCTGATCCAGTGACTTGTGAACTTCATTGACGTGTCTGAATGTCTGACTACAATAGATGTGCTGTGTTTGCTGCCAGCGGCTCATTGTCTGTTACTTCCTCCTACACACATTACACACACATTAACCTTACATCTGCCAGCATTACAGGCAGTAACAACACAAACAATAGCCACACACACACACATATGCTGTGCACCAGGCAGTATTTCTCAATTAAATCAAGGGAAGGACACAGTAACTGCTTTCTAATTAGATGTATGAGAGTTCAGGAGGAGGTGAGTGCTTGTGCATGTGTATACATATTTTATACACACATTTATTTGCAGCTAAAAATGCTTTAAAGGGTAGAATATAAAACATTTTAACGAAGAAGGCAATTCAGTCTGTTATTTTGTTGTGTTTTTGTCATTTCTATAACCTTTTTAAGTATATCTAGTTTAAATTTGTTTTAGTTTTTTTCAGTAAGAGCAAGTGCCTGAAACAGTTGAAAAAAAGACATGTTTATGTCTGCAAGGTTTTATTTTATCATTAATATTTTTGGAAGTAGTAGTAGTAGTAGTTGCTCTTTATATGTACATTAAATATCATAAATCATATATATTATTTTATATTATATTATATTATATTATATTATATTATATTATATTATATTATATTATATTATATTATATTATATTATATTATTATATTTGTAATGTGAATGGGACACTGACAACGAAGTGCGGATCCAAATGCAGGGTTTATTAGGAGAATAGTCAGGAAAGCAATGGTCAACACAAGGGGAAACATGTATACAGGCTAATCCAGAGTCGTGGTCATACAACAGGTAGATGGTCAAAAGGCAGGCAGCAGACAGGGTAAAACAAACAAAACAAAGCAAGGTTTAAACACGGAAAGCAAGGTAAGGAAACCGTGTTATAATGTTCACAAACAGTATAACAAAACTCAATAACTAATGTGTGTGTCTGTGCTGCTTTTAAAGTCCATGTCATCAGTTTTTGAACAGCTTCAGCTGTGTGTGTTAGCAATCAGCAGACAACCGGAACATCTGTGACTGTGTGGTGCAAGACTGGATCTGTAGTCCATGTAACAGCAGATCTGAGGTTCTTCTGAGGTTCTTAGATCGCTAATTATATTATATTATATTATATTATATTATATTATATTATATTATATTATATTATATTATATTATATTATATTATATTATATTATATTATATTATATTATATTATATTTAGTCCCTTTATTAATCTGGGATCGCCACAGCAGAATAAACCACCAACTTATCCAGCATATGTTTCACACAGCAGATGCCCTTCCACGCGAACACGGGGAGAACATGCAAACTCCACACAGAAATGCCAACTGACCCAGCCAATGCTCGAACCAGCGACCTTCTTGCTGTGTGGCAATCATGCTACCAACTGCGCCACTGTGACGCCTATATTATATTATTATATTACATTATATTATATTATATTATATTATATTATATTAAATTATATTATATTATATTATATTATATTATATTATATTATATTATATTATATTATATTATATTATATTATATTATATTATATTATATTATATTATATCATAGAACATTTTACTAAAGTGAATTCAATTAGTAAGTTTGTTGCTTTGTTTGCATTTTATTTGATTATTTTTCATGCAATATATTAATTTATCTTACTTTACTCATTTTCATTTTATTTTATTGACAAGTTAAACTAAATTCAAACAACAAAATGGTTTTAGTTTTGTGCTTTTAGCCAACAAACAAACAATATTAACCCAATTACAACTGCATATAGTAACAGGCAACAAGAAATGTCTTTTAAATTTTAATATACATAATCCATAAACTTATTTTGTCAAGTTTAAAGTTAACATGCTAAATAACACCAGTAACCATGACAGAAAGCCAGATGTTGCTGTACACTGTAATAAAAAAAATTGGTTGCTGCCATGTAATTTAAAGTTGAAGCAAATGAATGGGTAATTTCAACTTAAACACTGACCTAAAACATTAAGATAAATCCTGTATATCTTAATAACTGAAGCTGAAACATGGTTAATATGTTTAAATATTTAAAGTAAAATTATAATTGTGGCATGTTGACTTACTGATCATGTATATATTTTTCTACAGTGCACTATATTCTACAATATATGCACAAAAAATGGTTGCACGTTTGTACGCCAATCCAAACACATTTCTAGACAAAACACACTAATTAAACTCGCTCCATCCGCATGATTGTCTGTGAATCTTTTGTCCCTCATCCCACGTTTGTAGACCTGATTGTGATGAATGTGTCTGGCAGAGGAGTGTGTTTGGCTCGCGTGGGTTATGCTCTGTGTGGAGCTAATGCAGCACTACAGGTGTGGCACATGGCAGACCAAAACAGACATCTGTTCCCTATCAGACCCAAAGCCCAATACTGAGATTCATCTCATAACCAATCGCACAAACACAACACAGGTGAATAGGGTAAAAAAAATGACTAGTTATCAGCATAATTCCCCAGATGATTGATAACATTAAGAACTGCAAAAAAATGTATTTTGTAGTTTTCTAAAATGTGCAAATGAGGCATTATTTAATGAAATATCTAACAATTAGCATTCTGACCTGATCTTAACATTTAATGAAGTCAAAAATTAATGTATCTTTTTTTCACATTAAAGGTACACTTCACTTTTTTTTCTGCAAATAGGCTCATTTTACATGTTAAATAATGTTTTTTAATCCATTCAGCTAATCTCGTTTTTTTTTTGGGAGCACTTTTAGCTTAGCTTAGCATAAGTAATTTATTCGGATTAGACCATTAGCATCCTGCTCAATTTGGCTCCCGCTCAATACAGTCAGTGGTATGACTGTAAAGTTCCTTTAATTTTAAGCCAGAATGAGAGTATAGTTCCTAGCCATATTAGCCTAGAAAATAGCAACATTTCCTTTTCTGTTGATCTTTGTACATGATGTAACTACAGAAGAGTCAAGCTTTAAATAGAACAATTATAAAACTCTTTTTTGACATTTATGAGTGAGATGCTAATGGTCTAATCCGATTCAATGACTTTTGCTAAGAAAAAAATGACTTGTGCTTATGTAAAAATCTTTAGAATATTTATGTGATTAAAAAGGTTGTTTGTCATTTATAAGGGATTTATAAAGCATAAATAGTCCTCACTTTAGATTTGCTCACAAAACTAGATGAAGTTGAGTTAATAAAGCATTTATTAACATGCATAGTAACACTTAATATATGCCTGAATAATAAGACATATAAACGTTGATTTCAATAGTTTATTAATCATTTACTAACTCATTCTGAATGATCCTAAAAACCCTCAACTACTTTTAAATACAAATGGTTTGTAAATAATTCGATACTTAATTTAGTAATGAAAAATAGATCATTAACAAAGTATGAAAGTACAATTATTAAGCACATTATAAATGTGGTTATAAGTCAAGAATAGAGCATTTGTAGCTGCAGTTATAAACTGCTTACTAACGCTTATTAATGTAGACATAATGCTTAACAGATAATGAATTCACTGTTTGCTAATGCTTAATAAATGATTTATAGTGTGTAAATATTATAAAGTGTTACCAAAAAGTTTGTTGTATTTAAGTGGATATTTATGGCTCAGTGCAGTACAAAAAAACTCATTTTGAAAAAAAAAAGCCTTTAAAATATGTATTATAAATGAAAGCTACAGACCCAAATTGATAAAATGCAATAAAAGAAACATTTAAAGTGCAAGTGTTTTCTTTCCATCAGACTGAAAAACATTTAATGAAACATTTTATTATAAACATTTAATGAAACACGAAATCCCAAAATTGACAACTGTTTTTGCTTGTCTTAAACATTGTCTGAGTAAAACCAAATAGATTGAGGGAGAAGTTTAACATGTTAACGACAGATTTAAATTAAATTAAGACTACACTTTAACGAGCCGCCATCCGTAACCTACTTTTTTCTCTCTCTCTGAATGTGTGTGTAATTGCTGGCTCTTTCTGTTGCACACCAATTAGCATTATGTGTGGAATTGGGTTTTGCTCTTAAAACAGGCGGATAGAAATAAAATACTGCACGCCTTCACACCTGAACAGTCTTGAAGAGCAGTCAGATGTGTGTGAATGGATGGTCTCTGACTCACACAGACACACTGGCATGTTTGGCGGTGTAATTTAGCTCCATTCAGGCTGTCGGCAGTCAGTCAGTGGCTGCTTTCACAGTTTCTCAACGCATGAGTTCCAGGATGAATTGCATGTAATTGGTTAATCAGAAATAGACATGATGGACTTTAAATGAGCAGATAAACAGACAGAACAATATTTTTATATAGGGCTGAAATGGAGTAATGGGTACACTTTTGTATCCAGACGATATTTATCAATGCAGATTTGATTTGATATGATATGATATGATATGATATGATATGATATGATATGATATGATACAATACATGCTAATGATAAATGATACAATACGATATGATACGATACAATACATGCTAATGATATGGTATGATATGATATAATGTGATATAATATGACATAGGATTTGATATGATGTAATATGATACCATACAATACGATAAATGCTAATGATATGATATATGATATATGACATATGATATATGATATGATACGATATGATATAATATGATATGATACCATACGATACGTTACGATTAATGCTAATGATATGGTATGATATGATATGATATGATATGATATGATACGATACGATATAATATGATATGATACTATACGATACGAGTATTGCTAATGATATGATATAATGTATGATATGATATAATATGATATGATACGATTCGATAAATGCTAATGATATGATGTGATATGATATGAAATGATAAGATACGATAAATGCTAATAATATATGATATGATATGATAAATGCTAATAATATATGATATGATATGATATAATAAGATATGATATATGATATATTATGATATGATATAATATATGTCATACGATACGATACGGCGCAATATGATACGATACGATATGATACGATACATACTAATGATATGATATGATATGATACCATACAATACTATTAATGCTAATGATATGATATATGATATGATAAGATAAATGCTAATGATGATATGACATGATATGATAAATGCTAATAATATATGATATGACATCATATATGATCCGATACAATACAATATGATATGATACGATATGATATAATACAATTAATGCTAATGATATGATATATGATATGATATGATATATGACATGATGATACGATACATGCTAATGATATGATATAATATGATACGATATGATACCATACAATACGATTAATGCTAATGATATGATGTGACATGATACTATACGATAAACGCTAATAATATATGATATTATATGATTTGATATGATAAATGCTATGAAATAATTAATAAAAAAGGATGGTCATGTATCATAAAAGTGACTACAACTTTTTAAAAATAAAATCAATATAATATAATATAATATAATATAATATAATATAATATAATATAATATAATATAATATAATATAATATAATATAATATAATATAATATAATATAATATAATATAATATAACAACTATCCCTATATTTTCTTAAGTATATTTTCAATGACACATTAGAAAGCAAACAACAGGACATCAAATTGCTTATTTTCTAAAAAGATCTGCAGCAAGACTTGAACCCTCCTGATGTTTCAGAGAGCAGATCTGGTTACGGGGCAGATACTCCACGGTTTGCCCCACAGATGGACTGCCTGACACTTAATACTCAAACGGACGGCACAGGAGACCTCGCAGAGCTGCTAATGACTTTCAAAGCACGCTGGAAACCCAACTCAAGTTTAATAGTGTCACAGTATCAAATGAACAGCAAAAGACGTTTGGACTCACTAACCAAAAAGAGACAGACAACAATGAGAAGGATCTACCAGCATCAATACAACATTTTCACAACCAATTCAACAAATTACAACAAAACAAAAGATGATGAATGGCCCTTTATTTCTTCGATCACTGATAAACTCTTCGGACACTCTCACAATAGTTTCTAATTGTCCTTTTTTCCCCTGTTGGACATAAACATTTTCATTAACATGTAATTTCCACAACAAGTGATGTGAATGGGGAAAAGAACAGACTCTTACATCTTAATCTCCCTTATTTTTTGCATCATGAAACCATAATACTATAAACAATATTTCAGTTTTTAGCATTTTCATTTTTCTTTTTTTTTTGTAGCCTTATCACAGTGTAATTACACAAATAAGTACTAATAAAATATCTGAATATTCATGATATAATAAAATGTATAATGTTAATTAAAATGGCTAAAGTGAGGGTTTGCTGCTTGTAATTACGAACACTTTAGAGTTATTACTATAATAAAGATACAACAGGTCATTCACAGAAATCACTTTTCATCTCCAGTAGAACCTTAAAACAGATTTGTAACTCCCAGGGTGATTCATAAAATGTCAATGGCTAATGGTACTTTTAGGGCAATAAAACAAACCACATGATGCAATTGGCCATTATGAATTTTTATTTTGAGATGATCTATCCCTTTAATAAAAAAGCTTGTTAGTTTATATTTAATGTATCCAACTAACTAACTAACTAACTAACTAACTAACTAACTAACTAACTAACTAACTAACTAACTAACTAACTAACTTCCATACTGTAGAAGTGTGGTTCTTTGTTCAAAAAAGAACAATTACTCACGATTTACTCACCCCAAAGTATTTCCTTTTTTTGTTAAACACAAAAGAAGATAATTGGAAGAATGCTAGAAACCGGTAACCACTGACTGCTGTAAGAGGAAAAATAAATACTATTTAACTGTTACAAAATTTTCAAACTTTTTAAAACTAACCTCTAACGTTTTGTGTTCAACAGAAGAAAGAAACCGTTTTGTGACAAGCAGTGTTGGGTAAGTTACTTAAAAAAAGTAATAGATTACAAATCACTGATTACTACTAGAAAATTGTAATCAGATTACATTACTTATTACTTTATGTAAAAAGTAATCAGATTACCATTTACTTTACATAGTGAGTTACAACAGTCCAACCTAGTGGTGATAAAAGCATGGATTATTTTTTCAATTTTTTTCTACAGCAATTTAGAGACGCATGCTTATTAACTGATGTTGCAGCAAAAAATGTGATTTAAAAGAAGCATTTTTTTATTCCTAAAACTATATTTGTAAGGCAAGTAACGCAATTTAGCAACTGTAATCAAATTACACAAGTTTCAAATGTAATTCATTACATCACTGCATTCTTCCAAAATGTAATTAGAATACAGTAACGCATTACTGAGGAACACAACGCTGGTGACAAGTAAGATGAGTAAAACATGACAAATTTTCAAGTTCACAAATGCAAGAAAATAAAATCAATTCTAAAACGTTTTAATGTGAAATTCTCGCTTAGACATGACGTTTGTCGTTAAAGCAACCCTTTAACACATCCAATCAGAGGGGGCAATGTTTAACCGCTATCAGCCCATCATTGTTGTTGAATAAAGGACGTCTTGGTGTGCTGATGTCAGACTCGGAGGAAATGACCCGGGCCAGTTTGTGTCTCACACTGACAGACTGTCACTCACACAGGGGGCCGAGGCCAGCCAAGAGGAACAGACAAGAGCCCTGACCTCCCAATATATGAGTGTGCGTGTGTGAGACTGATAAAAGGTGAAATGCATCCAATCCTGCCCGCTATTGCCAGATGCAAGACAGCATGTCCACAATGACACAAGGTCTCCCTCCATACTTCAGCTTTACATATCAGCTCATTCAAGTATACTAACAGTGTGAAGTACTGAAATTGGCTTATAGGTGAAATGTTTTTCCAACAGCATGTTAGGAAAAATGCACATATGCGTTGTAGGAGCAGGCCCTTGACAATGTCTCTGGGGGCCCCCTAAATGTATGGGCCCTTAGAATCGTCATAACTTACGCCCCCCATACCCCCCACCACCCTCCTTGCGGCACCCTCTGTACACTAAAATATATATTCAAAGATGATTCCTTGGATTTACTCAATTTTTTATGTTAAGTGGTTGTAAACAATTTATTTGAGCTGAATTTAAACAAACAAATTAAGTTGAACATTATTAAATTAAATTTGTTTGTTTACATGCAACACTTTTTTCAGTGTATGGAGCCCTTTAAGGTCGCAAAACTGTGTAAAATTTGCACTTTTTATGGTAGCCTATTGCACGTTTTCTAATACTTCAGTTCAAACGCACAACTGAATCAA
The DNA here is from genome assembly GCF_903798145.1 of Danio aesculapii. Classification (NCBI taxonomy): domain Eukaryota; kingdom Metazoa; phylum Chordata; class Actinopteri; order Cypriniformes; family Danionidae; genus Danio; species Danio aesculapii. The sequence continues at coordinate 45,536,572 of NC_079438.1, forward strand.
TTCATTTCTGTTCCTGTTAATATTATTAAGTAGCTACAACAACTGCAGCAATCTCTTTACAATAACGACTCACAAAGTGAAATTTTCAATTGCTTTGGATTGTTACCTAATAAGACTGAAAAAAAAAATAGATGAAAAACCCAAAATAGCAACTGGAAACATTGAAACATATTTTGACCACTTTATATAGCCCAATTTTGTTGAAAAACATGCTCTTTTGTAAGAAATTTCCTTCTGTATAATTTTTTTTATCTTTATTTAAATGTATTTTTTGTTGGTCAGTTACCTACAAAATACAGTGCAAATACAAAATGAATAAATTTTAGGTGAAGTGAGGTGCAAATAATACTTTTTGGCCTTAAGGGAATTATGAATTAAATTCAAGTAGGCCTATTATAAAATAAAATGCAGTATTTCTGACGATTTTCTTTATAATTTGAGTTATGAATTATAGTATCGCAATACTACTTGGTATCGTGATACTTTAGCTGATATTGTCTCATAAGATTAATTAATGGTATTGCGAAAACCATAATTTGTTCATATAAGACATTTTACCACTTACATCACATCAATCCCCATCATGTGAGGCTTTTCATATATAGTAAAAGTAAAAAAACAAACAAAACAAAACAAATGCAAACAAGATAAATACACTGAGGTCTTAAAGTGAAAAACATAAGTAAACTGATGCTATTTGTAAATAATGTTCAGTCTCTTGCACAGATTGATCATCTGGCTTCACCTATGTATCATCATAGGAATCAATTTTGTTATACTCTTATATATTTTCATACTCTCTAAGTCTCTAAGTCCAAGTACCACAATTTCAATCTAAAAATCTCCTTTAATATTCTACTAAAGAGAAAAAAAAAGTCACCTACATCCTGGGGGTAAGTAAATTCATTATTTTTGGGGTGAACTAACCTTTTAGAGATACTTTGAAATGCCACAATACATGCATAAACTGACAAACTAAAGCACTGCCAGTCATGTTTATCTGTTTCTAAGAGAATTAAACATGCTTTTTGGCATCACTCATTAAATGTCTAACATTGAAACTGCTAAGAAACAAGCCTGGAACAACTTAATAAAATGTCTGTACAAATGGAGTCACAGGCACATAATTTTCATGAGACTGCTTAGAAATTAAGCACTGAGATTTTAATATGCCTTAATTCCTCAGCCTTTCTGTTTTCTCTCAGAAAATATCTCACCTATGCTAGAACAAAAGAAGAGACGGAAAGTGAAGTGGGGGAGGGGCATCATCCTTCGTTTTGCGTGCTACACACACACACACACACACACACACACACACACACACACACACACACACAAAAGCCACTGAGATCCATTCCTGTGCTATAACCTTGCACACGCAGATGCTTCATTATACCATCTGCATAACAATCCTACCAAGTAACTGTACTACTGGGCTGAACTGGAACGCTCACCGATTGTTGTTTAATATTGCAGACACATCACACATAAGCCATAAATTATCTGAATTCGTCTGAAGGGCTCTTGAACTGTAATTCTCCACGATACATTGGCAGCTGCACAAAACACATATTATTTCCTCCTTGGATTCTGGGCCAGATGGGATATTAGGAATTGTCATCTAGACTTATGTACCTGCTAATTGCGTGTTAATTACAAATGGATCAATCCACAATCCTCCGGTGCACGGTTAAAAGTGCTATATAGGCCCAATCAATGTAGAACAAATCAAGGCAAAACAACCTAATTTAAAGTCGATGTGAATCGCCATTTGAAAGCCATTGTTATAGCTTGATGCATTTCAGACTGAAATCAAATATTTGGCCTGAAAAGGGGCAATTCAAGTTGATTTTATCCAAATAAAATCAATTGGGTCAATGTTATAACGCACTAAAAACTAGATCTGTTTACAAGTAAATTTAAGAATCATAATATTATAATGTACTATGTGAAATATATATGTACGAATGGATGAATGAAGCTAATTTAAATGATGAAGAGCTAATTATTAAATCATGATTATGAATATTATGAAAACCAAAACTGATGAATGAATGACTGATTAACTGACTGTATATAAATCTATTCATGTTATGCTGACTTAAATTTAATTTAACACTAATTGTTATTAAATTACTGCTGTTTTAAATATCATCAGTGTTATATTATGGCATGAAATGCAATAATAGAAGAAATAAGAACAAATATTCAATATCAACCAATGACTGACTTACAGACTGACTGAATGACTGACTGACTGACTGACTGACTGACTGACTGACTGACTGAATGAATGAATGAATAAATGAATGAATGAAGCTAATTTAAATGAGGAAGAGTTAATTATTATATCATGATTATGAATATTTTGAAAACAAAAACTGATGAATGAATTAATTAATTAATTAATGAAGCTAATCTAAATGAGGAAGAGCTAATTATTATGTCATGATTATGAATATTATGAAAACAAAACTGAAGGATGAATGAATGAATGAATGAATGAATGAATGAATGAATGAAGCTGATTTAAATGATAAAGAGCTAATTATTATATAATGATTATGAATATTATGAAGACAAAACTGATGAATGAATAAATGAAGCTAATTTAAATGACAAAGAGCCAATTATTATATCATGATTATGAACATTATGAAGACAAAAACTGATGAATGACTGACTGACTGACTGACTGACTGACTGACTGACTGACTGAAAGAATGAATGAAGCTAATTTAAATGTGGAAGAGCTAATTATTATATCATAATTATGAATATAATAAAGACAAAATCTGATAAATGAATGACTAACCGAATGAATGAATGAATGAAACTAATTTAAATGTGGAAGAGCTAGTTATTATATCATGATTATAAATATATTAAAGACAAAACCTGATAAATAAATGATGCTAATTTAAATGACGAACAGCTAATCATTGTATCATAATTATGAATATTATGAAGACAAAAACTGATGAATGAATGAGTAAATGAAGCTATTTTAAATGAAGAAGAGCTAATTATTATATCATGATTATGAATATTATAAAGACAAAACTGATGAATGAATGACTGAATGAACTAATGATATTAATTTAATTGATGAAGAGCTAATTATTATATCATGATTATGAATATATGAAGACAAAAACTGATCAATGAATGACTGACTGACTGCATAAATGAATGAATGAATGAATGAATGAATGAATGAATAGATGAATGGTGCTAAATTATTTGACAAAGAGCTAATTATTATATCATAATTATGAATATTATGAAGACAAAAACTGATACATTGTTCACTATAAGACCATAAATAGTGACCGTTTTGATTTCTTGCCCTTTTTCTTTTTAGTTTGTTTGCTTGTTCCATTTCTGCAAGTTTGGCTATTTCATGGTAATATCAATATAGATAAAAACTTTTTGCATAATGAAAAAAACTTTATAACCCAATAAGAGATGTAAAAAAACACTTCAAATTTAACATAAAAAACATTAAATATCAATGTTTTCAGTTTAATATATATAAAATAACTTCTAAATAAAACACCCATCAGTAGAAAAATATTGTTTAGTATTTAAAAATATATCTATTTTCATAATAGATGAGGCATTAACAGGGTTCTGGGTCAGCTTAGCAGTATCAATCATTTTATCCAAGAGCGTGACAAGAAACATCACAGAAAGATTTTCCGATTTACTTTTTTAATGCTAGATCCATCACACTATAGCTCTAGTCATTAAGTCAAGTGAACAACGGTATGTAGATTTAATGCCCTGTGCTTCATTCGTGCAGCACCCATGTGTGACGAAGGTGTAATCAGGCCCTTTTGACTTGGCAAGTGGGCCGACTCACGGAGGACTGCATGATGAGGGAAAGACAAAACTCCATAACTTCTTATAATTACCAATCAGCTCTGAAGCCCAGCACTAATTACACACCAGTGTGTCTCGGGCAGACAAGCAGGTCATCTCCTCTGCGGTGCATGCCAGACAAAGAACTTTTATTATCTCTTCTGCTGAAATTAGACTATTATTGTCTTATGAATGAAAGAGAGGCATGATCGGTTTAAGGATATAAAATGGCAAGTGTTGGGATAAAAGAAACAAGATGCATTTTCAGCATAGTTTCATTTAAAGCTTGAAGGGTACTTGACATGACATATTGTGAATATGAATGAGATTTTATGCATGCTTATGACAACTGTCATTAAGTGTCATTAGCTTTGTCATGTCATTTCAAATGCAAAAGTGACATTGTTTTAAATATCTGTCACGAGAGCTTGACATTACCAAGACAACATAACTTGTCATAAATCTGTCATAAACATGATTGTCATGAGGCCATTGCAATTGTGTCAGGAAAATATTTCTGATCACTTTTTTTTAGTAGAACAATTTAAACAATTCTCAGTAAATATTCAATGTTATAACAGCATCATTGACATTTAATGACATTTAAATGACAAATTCACTTAAATGAATTCACTGTAGTTGAGGTCATGAAAAATATTAATGACGCTAATATAATATTCATAAAACAATTACAATAGCCTTGTGAGAATCATGTTTATGACAGATTTATGACAAGTTATGTGGTCTTGGTAATGTCAAGTTGAAATGGCCAAGACATCTCAAACAATGTCACCTTTGCATTTAAAATGACATATTTGAGCGAATGGAACTTAATTGCATTGGTCACAAGCATGCATATAATCTCATTCATATTCATGAGTCTTATGAACACCTCCTTCAAGTTAAGTGTTACCAAAAATGACTCAAATGAATCTAATAATGTAGAATATGGCTCCTTACGATATGAAACATAAGCAATAATGCATGCTGCATGGCTAGTGTGCTCATACAGGTGGTATATATGGGAAAAAAATGAGAGCAGAAAGAGGGGCTCATAGTGAAGACCTTCAATCAGAGGGTCTGGCTGGTCGAGTGGGCTTGCTGTACGGTTGTAAAGGTCAAGACTGCACTTCTTAAAATGAAATAACACAAAAAAAGAAAAGGTCATCTAATAATTTCACTTTGAAAGACAGTCATACATGAGGCAGATCAGACAGAAGTGCAAAATCCCATGAAACGCAATCCACCGCGGCAGCAAAGGCAGCGAAAGCAATAACAATGACTCTGCTGGGATGTCTTATTACAGTCAATGCAATTTAACTTACAAAAACCCATAAAAATTGATACACAACCTTGCACCGACATATTACATCTGTGGCAAATACCAATATGATGATCATTATTTTCTAGCCTATATTCATACTTTATTATAACAGATATTTGCAAGCCTGGGCCGCAAAACTAGTTTTATGTTGCATGGGTATATTTTTGGCAGTAGCCAAAAATACATTGCATGGGTCAAAATTATTGATTTTTCTTTTATGAGTAAAGATCATGAACATATTTCTTACATTTTATCCCATACATACATTAAAACTATTTTTTGATTCTTAATCTGCATTACTAAGCACTTTATCTAGACTGCTTTAAAGTAGATTTAGTCCATATTTAGATTTTTTAACCTTTAGATCCCAGATATTCATATTAGTTGTATCTTGACCCTTCATAAAAAACAATCAGTAGAAAATTATTAAAATTCAGAATTTGTTTTCTTATAAGACACATTTTAAAATTGACCCTAAAAACAAGTCAGATTTAACCAGTCATATTATGTTTGAAATTAATTTTGGTTCCTCCAAAAACCAATGTTCTTCCTAAATCAAAAATAACTAAAAAAAGAGGTAAGAAAATAAATAATCTTAAAAACTAGTCCGAAAAAAACCCATCTGGAAAGAGCAAAAGCAGAATTGACCTTGGAGTTGTTGTTTTTTTTCTGTGTAGAAACCCGAAGGATCAGAAATGACATAATGGTTTTGATTTGGACAGGTAATTGATGGTTTGACTTATGTTTGATAGATTTTGTTTTGGATGGATCGTATGCTTTCAATAGCCTCTTTAAAAACTGCCTACGCAAGTTTCAACATGCTATGCTTTTACACTAAGTAACAATCTATTACTAAAAACTAAAACATTATTAAGTGTGAAAAGTGAAAAACTAATGACCAAGCAAACCAGTAAATTTAACTCTAATCACTTACATGCAGAGTAGAGACTAAAGTTGAAAAAAGAGTGAAGTATAAGAGACTAAGTTCTAAATTCATTCCCTTAAAATGCAATGACCTATTATACATCTGCTCTTGTGTTTTGCTTTTGGAAGCTGAGATTATATTATAATGTATATATTCAGATGAAGCCTGAAATCTGGTGTGGTTCAACTCAAAACCACAGACACACACACACACACACACACACACACACACAGTAGGCGATACAATGCATCTGGAAAGGAAGATCAGCGGGTGTGCAAATGACACGAGACACATTTTTTGATGAGGTCATCTGCTCAATTTCCAGATCAGGAGAATACGATGAACTCAGCATCTGTCATTTTTACCAAAGCACAAAATCAACAGGACCACTGAGAGAGAGAGTAAAGTCTATTTTAAGCAATAATTATACAATCATTCCATGCATGCTAGAGCCAAAAAGAATAAAATGGGCTTTAAATGAGATTTCCATCATATGCGCGCACATACACATGCTTCGCCTGGGCCAGAGTTGGCAGGGTCTGCTGATATGATCACCCCAGGGCTTCTGCTATCTGACAGGCTTATCATCCAACACACTCACAAGATCAATCAAAACTACATGTTTCTCTGTCTTTGCCTTCTTTCGCTCCACACCCATCGCGTTTCATCAGCTATAAGCATCGTTCAGAGAAAGGCTCCGGGACAGGAAGATGGATGATAGTGTTCTGAGAGAGAGCGAGAGCGCTGGGGGACGTGGCCCAGCAGTGACGATGCCAATAACCTCGGTTCAGGAAAGAGTGTGAAGGATCTTTACACACATACACACTCAAAACTCAATCTTACACGCTCATGAAAGCCAGCTCTTTTTTGGCAGGTCTCTCTAAAGGTTGTCCTCCATCTGGAGACCCATTAAACTTGAAGGCTGTGATACACTGACTGCCCAATGCACCCGCACAGATCCTGATCCATATGGCTGTTAGCGCTCTCAGGACTGACACTTTCTCTGACCCTCGATGACCACCGTAGGGGGCACGTAGAGGTAAACCAATGCCAGCTTTTTATGTAAATTCAAGATCAAATATTTATTAGAGAGTTTGGAGGAAATGTTGGATTTAGCCAAAGCATTTAAAAAAATTTCTTTCATGATGTCTCTGAGAATCAGGGGAACTATAGATGCTAAAAACGAGCGTGCAAGTGAGTGGGAGGTGATATCTTTCGCTCTTGTCCCATGCTGATCCACAGACTGGAAATTGCACTGAGCATCTGTCCCCATACGGGCTCCTGACCATGGCCATAAACTGCACTGCTCCCATGAGCCTCAGCATTTCAGCTTGACTGAGTGCAATAGCCTCTCATACTAATACAAATTCGCTGATCAGCAATTACTACAGTTTTAGTGGTTACTGGTTAAATGAATACATTTGCATTTACACTCATGTCAATTTTTAGTACTAATAAGTAACTTTAGAACTGGAACTAGAACTGTACAACTACTACAGTAGAATGGCTATAATGGCCATTCATTTACATGAGAACTAGTTTCTATTGAGATATTAGAATAATTCACTCTAAAAATACATATTTTTATACAAAAATTTTATACAAAGTTTTCACTATCAGAAAGTTCGTATCAGGAAGTTGCAAGGCAACAGAGTCGCGCATATTCAACGGCAAGTGAATAACTCTCAGACACTGAAATTTATGTGGTCAGTTTGAACATCATTGTAATTCAAGGTATATAATTCAAGGTATATACTCAGAACTGTTGTGTTTTGTAATTTTAATAAAATAACAATGTTAGAAATAAATATAAATACATTTAGGAAAAGTCAGGGTATTATAGTTATATGGGCTTAATTTGAACAGTTATTAAATTATAATTAAAAAAAAAAGGTTTGAAAACAATTGGTCTGAAAACAATTGGTCCACCGTTTTTATGTTGTTAAATTTGAAAAAAAAAAGGACTAGGTGTGTTTATATACATGTCTGTCCAAACAACTTTAAAAGTAGATTTTTCACCATAGGTGCCCTCTAAGGGGTAGTTTAGTTCAATTGCTACAGTGACATCTCAGTCAATTTTTGAGTCTAGTTAATAGTTGCTTTACTATAGTTGCTTGATTTACAGAAATACAGAATACAGAAATCTGTGGTAGATCCATGGATTCACACACTTTTTCCTACACCCACCATAACATAGCACTCTCTAATGGGCATTTCTGTACTTTTCCACAATACTGCAGAAAACAATGCTTTGCTTCTCAAAAGCTGTCTTTTTGAAAGGTTACCCGATATCATTGAGTGTGTAAATCACTCTCAAATCAAGTAATCTGTAATAAGACTTGAAATGTCATCACATATAGCATCATAATGAATAAAAAACAGCCATCTGCAAAAAAAAGAGCAGTCAGATCTGACAGGGAAATTAAGGTGAAACAGCTCAGACATTACAATGTAAATCCTGATCTTGCTGACGAAACATGAACACGCAGACAAGCCTTCTGATGGGAATATGAGATTGAGGAGTGCGGGACGTCTTTGTAATGTGGCTAACAAAGAAAGAAGAATACATTTCCATGGTGAGCCCGTAGAGGGGCGAACACTCACACTAAACTCATAAATCTCACAGACCACCAGGGCTAAAGGGGCTGTGCTGCCAAGAATAGTGTCAAAATTGTCAAGGGGCGTGAAATTGCATTGTAGGCGTGTTTGTGTTTATTCATGTCGGCTTGTTGTTGTGACTTTAAGAGCAACACGGTGCAACATTTCCTTTGATTTCTTCTGGCAAACATAAAAGCTGGAAAAATTTAAATTGCCAAATAACAGAGACGGAAACATCTGAGGCAGCGCTTCCTTGACACACTTTCGGGTTCAGCTTGGGAATTCACTCCATGGAGAGCAGATCCAGATTTCCCATTTCTTTCAACCTTCCGTAGTACCTTCATCCTTCCTGAAGACATTACATTATTATTCCCCTCTCCCCCTGTTCTGTCTTTCTTCAGCTGAACTCCGCTGCTAACACACCAAAGGGACCAACATGTGACATATGAAAAGCCATCTCATGTCAACCAAAAGCTAACCGAACTCCGCCATACACACACACATACAATCTCTAGGGTGTCAAAGCGGCAACACGCTGCTCGCAAAAACGTTGTCAGCCTCTCTTCACTCTCTAATGCCAGAAAAGAGTAAGCACTTATACAAAACTCACAATCACAGGCAAGTGGGGGGAAATCCCAGCGAGAGCTATCTGAGCAAAATCACAAGTCCGCTGTTTTGAACCAGTAGGGATCAAACTTCTATCACCTCAGTCCAGCCACCAGCAGGGATAATCCTCTCAGATTGGCGCACACACAGGCAAAAGCCACGTTTTACCATCTAATTAGGGTTCAAAGTCATTTTGTATAACAGCTTAATGAGGTGGTGATCAGAGCAACATGAAACTATTATTTTACATGCTTCATGCCCAGGAGGGAGCACTGAAACTTGGGTTGCCCCCCAAATTGGAGAGGAGCAAAGCAATGTGTTGAGCAAAACTAGTGTCAATGCTAAACATTAGTAGCTACAGAAGACAGTCCAATTTCAGTATATAAATACAATATATCATAATCAATGATGCTTTTGCGGGTATCTGAAAAAGTCCTGTTCAATAACATGCACCTTATCCAGGACTGCTCTCTTGTTGCAAGTCTCACATGCAACTATAATGCAAAGACAAGTTTCACTCCAGCGTGCAATCCACCTCCTGCTCCTCCTACATGTAAGCAATTTGTACAGCAGTTGTGCCTACAAATGAACATGGTTGTAAAGTGTGTGCGCTGCAAAACTTCCTTTGATTCCTGAGAAATGCTTCCAGGTAAGTCCCAAATACAGTTGGGAATTTCTCACACAGCAAAACAAAGAGTTCCCGTAGCTACTTTGCAGATTCAAAGACAGGATAGCTTCTGAACACTAGCTGAGTGTCTTGCCAATGGACACTTTGATGTTAAAGTGCCAAAAAATAACATGTCAGAGACGCCAATGGACTGTCCTGTAATTGATTTTTGATGTGTATTATTGACGTCAATGTTAGATGTCAATTTGATGTCATTTGACTGCAAGGTAGTTTACATTGTAGCGATACAAAATCCAGTGTAAATTTGTCATTTGCAATAGAAGCGCTCAGACATATAAAACTTTTCTTACATTATAATGTTTTTTAACATTATTTTGGTGGTCAAAAGGGCATCAATGTGTGGATGTCAAATGGACTTCAAGGTTTTAAAATCAAGATTTTTTTTCATTTTTGACCTCATGGTTGATGTCATTTTGATGTGGATTTGGCATCAAGGTGCCTGCTGGGTTAAAAAATGCTTTTAAATCAGTAAGTTTGAAACCATTAACCTCACGGGCAGTGATAAGTTCATTTTTTGTGCTTCCGGGTGAGCAGATTTTGAATCCCAGCTTGTGGTCCTTTCTATTTCCCAACCCTCACTCCCTCCCACTTTGTTTCTTGGCTGGCTATAGACGAACTAGTCCCTCTACTGAGCCTGGATTAACACAAGGTTTATTCTCCATTTCTGCCAAATGATGGAGTTTGGTTTCCTTTCCTTGGTTTCTTACCATTGACTTGATCATTTGGAGTAAATAACAGTTTCAAAGTGAAAAACTGCATTGTTTAGTACTGCTTGGTGTATGTCAACTTGTTTCATTTTAGTCTGTTTATCTCTGTAAATCTGCTTTGACACAATATAAAGCACTATAAAAATATAGGTGACTTCACTTCTTGTCCACTCTTATGTCCAAGTGTTTTCTATGGCATTTTCCCATATACTGTACTAGTATGTGGAAGTATGTGTACTTGATGTACTTACTAAATGTAAAATTCAGATGCAAAAGCCTCCAAGGGCCAACAAAACACTTTTAAAACACGCATTTTCTCTAGCTCCTGTATGTATGCAAAATAATAGCTTATTTTTATTCCCTTTTATTACAGTGAAATAACTGAAGATAAACATACTGTGGGTGGCCATGAAAACAATGCTCATTTTAAAAGAAAATTCTGAGTTTTTTTGTATCTGAACTCTTTAAAATGATAGAAAAGATCTCTCAAGAGAATGTGTTTTGACCCAAAGGGGTCCCATCTCATAACACTTGACTATAAGGATCTGAGGAAATTCCAGAGTAGGTTAAGCAAGTGGACTCACCTGTGCGATCTCGTACAGCAGCTTGTAGTGCTCCTCTCTCTTCTGCAACGTGCACAGGTTACAGCCCATCTCGTCGCCGCGGGTCCCCCAACAGATCTCTGGCAGTAGTGCACACGCGTAGGCACACTGGGGATTTCCCTCAAATGTTGAGTAACGTCTCTCATCAGTGGGTACCTCTCGCCCTATCTTCTTTTGTGTAAAAATCACGCACTGAACGGCCTGCCCGATGTAGCACAGTTCCTTATGAATGACACTATGTTTGCGTGCATCGTACCACCTCGATCTCTCTGTGTCTCTCTCATCCACACTAGCTGACTAGCAGTCATCTACGCACGCTGTACTAAACCCCTCTTCATAGAGACACACCCCCCTTTTCTCACTCGCCCATCTCTCTTTCTCTCTCGGTTCCTCCCTCTCTCTCTCTCTCTCTCTCTCTCTTTCTATCTAAAGCTCGGTGCACATGACTACACCTACTCCAGCTCATGAATAATAATGGATATTCATAAAAGATGATGCGTAGAAGATGCTGTGACTGTGTTAACCGGGTATTTATCTCAAGGCATTAAATAAAGTGGTAACGACCACCTACTGAACAGCTAAATCTGAATACATCTCACATTCAGATAACACTGATTTATTAATTGATTGATTTATGTGGTTCATTTCTCAGCCAATATGCTGTATTTAGTGAATAGGGATTGGCTTTGTAAATGGAAAAACTACCGTGGCGTGTTCAGAGATTTGTATTAAATTGATTTTAACCATTTTGTGAACACTGTGTCTAATCTAGAATTGATCTAATTTGACAAAATATGTATTCAGTAAGAGTTTTGTTCTGGTTTCTCCATCTTATGTGTGAGTAATTCTTGTAGACTGTAAATATCATCGTTCTAAAACCTCATCACTCATTGCTGCACATTATATATCAAATATCTCCTAATTAGCTTTGACTGTATTGCTATGTAAGGCAGTTTTTGCAACCTTTTGGTTGTAATTTGCCTCCCAGTCGAAATTAACTTCCAGTGTGGTCATAAATCGCTGTAATGGTTTGTGTCTTCAATAAATAAATATGACAGCAAGAGCTTCTACTTATCATAAGCATCCATTTCAAGTCATATTCAATGGTCATATTAGATCCTGCAACAGAGTTTGGCATTGAAATTGTTTTTTGAACAGATTAAACTGAACCACTTTGCTCTATATATTGGCATTGATGTTATAAACTACTCAGATGACCACTATTTGTGGATATGACAAGAAATACATGTAATTACTAAACATACTATTGAAAACCTACATTGGTTATCCACTATAGTTGCACATGCAACTATACATTACGTTGGTTACGACCCTGCTGTATTTACCCACACATGTGTCAGTGGTTGATAAATTAGATTTATGTTGGTGGCTTATAGAAAGACAATTGGTCCGTAAATATGCAAAAGAAACAGGAAGAGACACAGACCACTATTGATTGTCCTCAAATTAGTTTCCAGACTCACAGTGAGAGTAAAAGAGAGAAACGTGTGGTGATAACCGTATACCATAGAGGCAGTTGTCCACTGGCGGCGAGACAGCTCTCTTGGGAAGCAATAATCCGATTTGCGGGGCTTTAATTTCACTCAGCAGGTTTGGAAAGGATCTGAGCCAACTTTGCACCAACACAGGCTTCTCTCTCCTAAACACATCCCTGTACAACTTGTGCCTGGGGACATAGAACTTTGGAATGACTCCATATCCATCTAGCAATCTATTTATTTCTTAATTTTATATAATTATCAAGACATTAAAGCTGGGGTGACATTATTGAAATTTCAGTCACATCTCTTGATCCTAAAAGGTTTACTGTAACTTGTCAATTGTGATTACATGAATTTTCATGGCTACTTTCATTTTCTCTTACTAGTCTACATCTTCTCCAGAGGTCTACATCCTCTCTAGAAGCCTGAGGTTGGGAAGTGAACAGTGCTGGCACAAAATCACCTTCCAGACCCTTCTCATTCACTGTTCCCTGCTGGTGGAATAATTTTCCCAACTCTCTCCAGAACAACAAATCTTTAACAATAATCATGACAATAATCTCTGGCAATAATTCAAAATTCTGAAAAAAACATCTCTTCTAAAAATTGAAATATTAATTAATACTTCTTTTGTACTCCATTCCATTCTATTCTAACCTTTATATATTCTACTTCAAAGTTGTAATCCATGTACTAATCACCAGTTTACCATCACCATCAGACACCCTGAGGTCCAGGTTAAGGTTCACACTAAAAAACAAAACAATCAGCACTGCATTGTAGAGGCACAAAATCACATTCCAGCACCTTCTCATTCATTGGTTCCTGCTGGTAAAATAATCTTCACAAATCCATATGAAATGCCAAATTATAGGTAATATTCAATAAATGGCTAAAAACACATTTCTTCTCATATCTAATAAGTTTAAACTTACATCCATTTTAAATAAATGCTAAATGCTAAAAATAATCCATGCACTTTTTCAGTCACAAAAACATATCTACTCTGGAAAATTAATAAATTCCCAACCAATCCATTAACCATTTTTAGAGGTTATTTTACATTTTGGTGCCATTTAGAGTAGTATGTTTGGATTTTAAAACAGCGTTTTATAATAAAAAATACTTCTCATCCAGACTGATGATTTTATTGCATTTGTAAACAATCTCCATTTGCACTATACATCATAAAACACATGATATGCGACCACTGACAATCATTGGGCATGCACATATTTTGCAGGCATTCATGAGCCTACCACTTGTGCAATTGTCATTTGATAAAAGCCTGACGAATAAGAGAATGACAAGCAATAGTCTAGTCTGACCATGATTGTGAATAGCCATGCCTCCATTTTCAAAATTTTAGGTTTCAGTTCTTTTATTCATTCATTTTCTTTTCAGCTTAGTCCCTTTATTCATCAGTGGTTAGCATAGTGGAAGGATGCCAACTTAACCAGCATATGTTTTACGCAGAGGATGCCCTTCCATCTGCAACCCACTACTGGGAAACACCCATACACTCTCACATTTACACACATATACTACAGCCAGTTGAGCTCATTCAATTCACCTATAATCGCATGTCTTTGGACAGTGGGGGAAACCGGAGCCCCCGGAGGAAACCCACACGAACATGGAGAGAACATACAAACTCCACACAGACATGTCAACTGGCCCAGCCACCTTCTTTCTGTGAGGCGACAGTGCTAAACACTGAGCCACCATGCCACCCTGGATTAATCCAACTATACTAAAATGGACACCACCATTTCAAAACAAAAACAAGTTCTTTAGTGTTTTCAAAATGCTCAGTTTTTGCAAGGTTGCAGATGCGGGAGTAATGAGGATGCCAGGTGTAACCATAACAAAACCGTTCCATTTCATTCAATCAATGCCATTTCATTCTCATGTAACCCTTTCCATTCTACTTCAAAATCCACATTCACCAGTCTAAATCCTCTATGTAAGTGAGCGTTGCTTCCTAGAGGCACAAAATCATCTTCCAGAACCTTAACATTCACTGTTCCCTGTTGGCAAAGTCAATATTCAAGACACAGCTAATAACCCATCTCTATTTTTTTAACATTATGTACAATTAAAATAGATTACAAGTCAAATATACAAGCCAAACACAAAACCACAAAAGATCACCTACTGCTTGAAATGAATCAATACTAAATACGGAACCATTAAGCATCAAAGGGATTCTTTTCCATTTAATCTCATTCCATTCCATTCTAATTCAAAGTTCTAATCCATATTCACCAAGCCGGCAGAGGTCATCAGTAGGATCAGAAGGCGCCGTAGCAGATAGTATCAGCTGCTGACATCACGGGTCACTGAGGACGACCCCTAAAGGTGACATCATCGAAGATAAAAGTGCCTAGAGACGCTACAAAAGGTGACCTCATGCATCTATTGAGCCCCGATATGGCTTGGTAGCATGTCTGAGTTAGCAAAAACAGCTAAAGGAATGCCCGTCAACTG